>NC_064305.1:20738504-21038504 GCF_023373825.1 Bactrocera dorsalis | reverse complement strand
TAGGTTATTTTGTAAGGCAGCTATGCGATACATTAGTTCCATATCTTACTTGCAAGTACTTGGTAACCGATCAATAGGTTATTTTGTAAGGAAGCTATACGATACCGTAGTTAATTATTTAAGCCGATTCTTAGGGAGAAAAGGTTGTGTGCAAAACTTTACAGTGTTATCTCAAAAGCTGAGCGATTAGTTCGTGTACATAAGCGCATACGGGAATGGCTAATTCGACTCAGATTTGTTGATCATGTGTGTATGTGTATATTTTATAGAGTCGGTTTCTTTCTGAGCAAACATCGTGGTGAACTTCATACTAACTCTTCAGGGTATATGAAACCTTCTGCTTACAAGGTAGTGTTGTATCGAAGCATACAAGACATTAGTAAAATTTATTTACTCGTTCTTGAACCTATATTTCTTCATTAATAGAATATTTATGTCAGTACTATCAGCCATACAAAAGCTCCTGTAAGAGGAGGTACTCCTTCTTGAAAAATTTCGGCACGACGCCAGACCAAATTTTCCTTAACAATCAGGTAATGTTATCATATTGGTACTCTTTGGTTTCGATCTGGTTTGATTGACCCTTTAAAAACGGTAAAACTGCATTACACCCTCATCTCATCCGTTTTAAAGACATCATGTTAAAAAATTCCTTTTTGCTCAGAAAACAAACTTGGAGCTAAGAAATCAAAAATGGCACCAATCTAGAAGAGGCTAAAGCTGCTGCACCTGATAGGCTTCCATTGAGTTTTAAACATAATCTCTTAAACAGATGTATAGTAAATATCCAACATAATTTTAAGCTGTCATATTCTTCAAACTACGTAAATTCATTTTAATGATTAAAAATATGTAGTTTTTAATTTCACTTTGATGCTCGCTTATCCTGCCAATTAACTTCAGAGATCACTTGTGAAGATGAGGTTTACTTCTTTACATCGATAGTAAATGTATCATAAGAAACTGATGAGACGAAAATTCAGTTATCAAACTGGCCTCTTGCAGTGTGACTTAATTTCTTCAATTTAAAATGTTTATCATCCATTTAATTAGACTACCACTGTCTATACTCACTGTAATACTCTGTAATACCTACAAATTGAAGAGCCTACAAATAAGTTAAACAGTAAGCGGACATATGCCTTAACTACCTAGTTCTGCATGTGCCTGTGTGTACACTATGTGTACTTTGATACGCACAATTAAACATTTCACTGTCAAATTATCAACGACTTGTCACTTCTGGGCTCGGCAGTGCAAAGCTTTACATTGACGTCATTACTGCACCGAAGGGTGCAAATAAATGTTGTTGTTGCTGTTAATGTTGCAGTTGATGTGCCACTAACAACAGCTGTCAACAATTTACGCGCTAAAATGGCAATGCGCCTAAATGTATGCAATGCATATTAATTAGGACACTTTAATGACAGTACAATGCGGCGAATTGATTTGTGCTATTGCAGTAAAACCTACAAGAAAGAGGTGAAAAGAAAAGTAAATAGGTGAGAATGGAAAAGGGTATAGATGGGAGGTGAAAGGAGAAATTATAATAACTTTTTGCATTATGCTCCTCCAATGGGGTTTATGTCCTTACCAGTATTTGTTTTCCGCAAGAACCTAAGCGGTTGATGATCTGTTTCTAAAATGTAGGAAGTATTTGCCGAATACAAAAATGCTTATAACTCTTAAATATGGTATTGGAGAACAATTAAATACGAGGAAATTTACAGAATCGCAAGGAGTATGATCCTACAAAAGAAAATTTAAATTTGGAGTGACCCAGAAACACATACCTCCCTCAGGGCCGAAAGCGGAAGAAGTTGTAATACAGAACCGGAAAGATAAGGCGGAAATAAAATAACGGTCTCGATTTGAAAAACAAACAGGGAGTAGCGAACCGGAAACGGACGAACTGGGCATATTTAAAAAAAACGATTTCATATTCCTAAATTGAAAGGAAATAAAATAATGCCTGAAACAGGAAATCCTGGAAATGGAAAGAGGACACAGCGGAAGCGGAACATAATTAGGAGTTCCGATTTGTAAACCATAAAAGGAAGTATAAAAACAGAACATAATTACCATGGTTCTTGTTCGTAAAACCGGACATGCAAACAAACCGGAAACGTGAGAATTTGACGGATATAAAAAAATGGTTTTCTATTCGCGGATTGAAGGGAAACTAGGAACGGAAAAATGGACCGATAAAAATAAAGAACTAGATCATATTTCCTGTTTGAAAATCGAAGACGGAAATAAAATAACGGTACCATATTCAGACAAACAAGAAGCTCTAAACTAGAAACGGAAAATTTTACAACGGAAGCGGAACATAATTAGGACCGGTATATGCATATAACAGAAATAAAATAACGGTACCGTATTTCAGATCTGGAAACTAAATCGGAAATTGTAACTGGCACGGAAATTAAAGAACTGTTTAATTTTTCTGTCTTGTAAAGCATGAGGTCTCAAACCGGAAGCGGAAAAAATATTTCGGGAGCATATTTCCGGTTTGAAAGCCAACTGGAAATTGTAAAGCGGAAAAAAATGGACTGGAAATGCATAAACGCCATTAAAAAATTATTTTAAAAAATAGCAGAGTTCTGAGGCTCCTTAGTTAGATCAGGTTCTGGAGAGCTGAATCAAAAAGCTACAACATACTTAATTGATATGATTGACTTCCTTCATGGTACTGACTTTGACTTGTTTAGATTAATGTCGAAGATAACTGGGGAACAGGGAGAGATAACGTATTTTTATTAAGGCATTAAAAATATTTTAGCAATCCTCATTGAAACTGGGTTGAAAAATTTAAGATGAGGTCAAGGCAAGGGGATAATTTTCGATATTCTCCATTGTACATACTCGTATTCCATCGAAGAATTATTGATTGTATGAACTAAGTGCCACTGAATATCACAAGACGTTTAATAACGTTTGTTCACATAGATCTTCTCATATTTTTGAAAAAGCTTTGGCTTCATTAAAGGAGTTTACATTAATTGCTGATAATAAATATCGACTCAGCGGATGTTTTCTTCGAAAATAATGAGAAGAATCGCCACTACTTATCATTATACATATTACTCTGTATTGGTTTCACTTTCTCAGATATTTTATTTAACATGCCTCCTGTATTATCACGACCACCAGGCGATGCTTCTCATTTCATTATGTCCTTACACTAAGTTGAATTCGTTTGGAACTCATAAAATGTATGTATCAATATTATTGCGCATTATTTCTGGAATTGCCGCTTTGCGAATTAGTGGTTTTGTTGCTTTGCTAATTAAATTTCCCCGTTAGTTTTTAATTAGCGATATATGTCCGTGAGCTTAACAGAAAGTTACTGCACAGTGCTCATAATTAGCTTACACACACAATTGAACATGGTCATTTAATGCTTTTTAATGAAATTATTAGACACTAACCTAATTAATATTTGCTGATATGCATAAGCAGATTACGGAAAATAAACTTTAAAGCTTAAATGCAATATACATTTTTTGAAATGTAAATATTTACGGCCGGAAGAACTCTGATTGGTGCAGTATTAATTCAGTTTCGAACGAAGCAAAAGTGCTAAATTTTGACTCTCTTCAGTTAATACTTTCACTGCAGTTTTTTCGAAAATACTCGTGATTTCTTTAACCTCGAAGAGAGTTGCCTGAGGAGGTATTATTTTATTGTGGCTCTCAATCACGACTTGGTGCACGGTTCTGTATGCTACCTCATTCCAAAGTTATTAGCAAGTTTTCTTTCGGTTATTTGGCTCACGATATGATCCTTCCTTGGAACCGTTACAAGAATTAAGCACCTTCGTAATTGAGCAAACGAAATCATCCAAATATTTTATTTGGTTTAGCTTTACTTTTATGAGTCGGCTCATTGACTTAGATTTGCTTAAAATTAATGTAGTGAGAATGTTCTCACTGTAGCTTATAGCACATTGTATTTTGAGGTTTTCAGTAAAACAAAGTCAATTGAACCTGAAACATAGCTGGATTTTTAAGATTTTCTGATAAAGTGGGTGATATGAAAATGAAGTCATCATAAATTCTACTCATAAAAAATGGTATGGATAATTTCCGTCTATTGAATGAATCCATGAATTAATTGCTAGAAATATGTGCAGCCTCAAGTACGACAAACGACTTAATTTTTTGGGTTGAGTTAGGAAACATGTTTTAGACTAGTAACTAAGACTTACTATGACTATGGAATCCGAACATTCTAAGAGGTTAGATTGGGTTAGGTTAGAGGACTAATCCTTTAACATGACAGAGGATCACAATGCTACTGTTATGTACAGTCCCTTAAGAAGTCAGACGAAAATCTCTTGTAGTTGGAGATTAACTATCGAAAAAACGCCTAGAAACTATCACAAATCTTCTTTCGACTTTTATATTTTTTCGCTATTTTACCTGAATGTCTAAGAAGAGGTTCATGATACCAAGAACTGAAACAGTTTCAAAATAAAAAAAACTATATGAGCTGTAATATGTTCGGGCTTGGCACATTTTGAGATTTCGAAAGCAAATATGATAGAATTTCGAATTCTAACGAATAAGGAAAAAGAATTCCAATCAATTAGTGATCAAATCTTTTTGGTCTCTAAAATTTGTATGATTAATCTGGCCCATCTGATGTTATTGATCTTTCTTGACGAAAAACTGCTCATCAATTTCTAGAATCTGGTACTTGATCTCAGAGGGATCTCTATGAGAATGCTGAAGGAAGTTGTCCTCCTGTGAAAGATCGCGGTAAAAATTACTTAAGAAAACAAAGAGAGTATATAAATTGATCTAAACGTTTTACCAATGCAACTTTGCAAAACCCTTATATGAACAACTTAAAAGATGTGGCAGCGGCTTTTCTGAACATCCCTGTTATTAAAATCTAACGGTAAACACATGCCAAAAAAATGAATTTTATTGTTATTTTTCCTCTTCTTATGTGCGAAACACAAAACACAAGTATTGATATGCAAACATGCGCAGCGAAATATCGCCTTGAAATCTGCAGAACGCCTTAACTTATGCAAGAAAAATACCAAAAATACTCCCATTTGCCAAAAGCATAATGAAAGTGTAAATTACTAAACACAAATACATATGTAGCATGTACAATTGTGTGTCTACAAAGCAAAAACTACAACAATCTATGTACTCCGCTGCAATGAATGCGCAATATTATTGTTGCTACTCCCAACGGCGCGTTACGAATGAGTTGGAAATTGTGCAATTTCATTGCCAAAAGACGAGCAAAAACCTTGGTCGGGAGAGCAGAAGACGTTGAAAAAGATGAAGTTGTACAGCGTGCGCAAAAACAAACAACAACAACGATGGTAATTTGTTGCCTTGCAGTAGAAATTTACACATTCATGCTTGTATGCGCCTACAAATAGGCAAACGATTTGTAAAAACATTTGTTTGCACTTAGTTGGAAGCTCCGTTATGTAGGCGGGCGAACTGAGGAAATTTGGGGCGTTGCGAGCTGGAAGAAAATGAAAATTTGGTTGGTAGACGGAAAAATATGTAAACCGGTGAATGTACAAATTGCAGCAACACAGTGTTGATTGGATACAGTAGGATGAAGGTTTAGTTCAACGAGGCAGTGATGCCGAATATATGAAACCTAGAAAGACACGGATAAAATTGCAGATATAAATTTAAACGAAATTATGATTTCTGAAGTAGATAAGAAGCGAAGTGTCTGAATATCAGACAGAAAGATACCGAAAAAATCATGGATAAGAGAACGGAAACAATAAACCTGAACCCAGAAATTGAAAATTAATAAGCAGAAGCAAGAACCTGGATACAGCGAATATATAAGAAAGATAAGAAAATAACAAAGTACTTGGTTCATTTGCACGTCATAAAGTCAGACCCTAAAAAAGTGGAGAGATCAGCGTCAAAGACTTCAGGGCAAAGTCTATACAAATTAACACCAGACATCAGGAAAATCTGAGGGAAAAGACTAAAAAGATAAGAACACTTCGTCAAAGTTGAAGACGAGCCTATGGTAGAGACTAAAATGATTAACTCTAGAGACCAGGAAGGTGAGAAATCTGAAACCAAACAGACCTCAAAGTTTAAGAAGACCTCAAAGTTAAGGAAGTTCTGAGAGCAGAGAGTTCAGGGAGATAAGATATCTGAAACCAAACAGACCTCAAAGTTAAGAAAGGTCTGAAAACAGAGAGTTCAAGGAAATGAGAAATTTGAAACAAAATCAACCTCAAAGTTAAGGAAGATTTGTGAACAGAGAGTTCAAGGAAATAAAAAATTTGAAACAAAACCGACCTCAGAGTTAAAGAAGATCTGAGAACAGAGAGTTCAAGCAAATGAGAAATCTGAAACCAAACTTACCACAAAGTTAAAAAAAATCTGAGAACAGAAACTGAAGGGACCAACACTTAAGATCTAATAACTGAGAAGACCAACGAAAGATACAAGGAAATAAATCTAAGATCTAAGGGTGCAGTTCTAAATGAGCCAAGAATACAAATCAAAGACCACAGATCACAACTCAGAGCACGGTTTGTCGAGTTTGACGGGTCGATTATCGGTACGAAGTTCCAATTATATGAATCAATATTGCAAACACTTACGTCCAGTTACGATGAAGTCCAAACGGACAAGCTAAGGTTAGAGCAAACTGGCGCTGCCCAGTCGGATTCTTATATATTTATCTAAAAAAAAATCTTCGACAATCCGCAACGGATCCATCGGACTCTGCCTGTACGGGCCCATTTGTTTATACGTGTAATGGGAGATTGTGCTCAAATGTGTGAATTGGCAAATAAGCATTGGTTTCATCTTCAAAACACTGCGAAATAAATGCGAACAAAACGATAGAAGAGGCGGAGATAAACGGAAACATGAAAATGGAATGCTGAAACCGATCATTGCAATTGCAATTGAGCACAATTTTCTTCGGTCTTTTTTTTGCGAGACAAAGCCATCTTTGTTGTCGATTTCTACAGAGCATGAAATGTTGACTTGTTTGCGCTGTAGTACGGCGTTGTGGCACTGTAACCGCGACGTCTTCTTGCTGCTTGATTTTTTGCGAGCAGCATTCGGCTGGTACGCTTATATGGTCTGCTATTTTTCGGCTTTTGTTTGCGTTCGCATTCACATGCAATTTGCAAACAGAATTTGATTGGAAATGTAAAATGTTGTTTTGTGCATGTGGCATGCGGCATGTGGCACGTATGTACATAGCCACACTCGTTCATCTGGCTGTTATGAGACATTGGCATTGCGTGTGGCCAACATGCTGCGTGTAGAGGGATCTGCCGAGGGCTCGGATCATGAGGGGCATGACGAAAATTGGTATTCCGCACGAGATACGAGGCGATTGCCTGGCTTTGCAAGCGAAGAAGCAACTTGAAAGAATGTTGTTGTTGAAAAAAAATAAGAGAGACAGAGAGGTTGAAAGAAATCTGAGGGCGTTGTGTGGCGCTCGGTCAAATGAAAGTGTAATACAGTGGAAGCTACAGACAGACAAAGAACGGGGCTTATTGATGATGCAGCGAATTAAGGGCCGAATGAATGGCGAATTGATTGAACAAATGCTGGATAGAATGAGCGAATGAATGTATGTGCGAATGGGCCAAGCCAAGATTGTGTTGCATGGCAAATGATGCAACTTGATTGCTGCGGCAATGCGAATTGCAATGGGCGAGCAAATGCGCGTCTAAATGTCAGCGGATGCAAGCGTGCATTACAAATGTATAGTAAGTGTGTGTGTGTGTGAATGTGTCGATTTCCACCAATATCGTCGCTGCACTCAAATACTTATACACTGGCGACGCCTCGCTGCTACGTGACAGCGCCAATCTCGGGATATCCCGTCCAGACAGGAATCCACGCGTGGACACATGCATGCATGTACAAAATTTGATATTGCTTGCCTCGATTGCCTTTCCCATGTCCATTTCAATTGCAATTTGTTGCATTGTTAGCGCTGCCAGTTGCAATCGAATCAAATGCGCCATTGCAAGCATATCCGCTAGTTGGTTTATTCATTTGCCGGTTTGCTGTGCAACATGCAATGTGACCAAATGTCCTTCGACATGCGCCACAATGGGTAACCTATGCTTCCTTTATGGGCCGCATGTGTGGTATTTCCGGAAAGTGTAGCGTTGTTGTATCATAGTACATAGGTTACAGGAAGTATGTTGTGTTTTTGATATTGTTGAATTTTTCTTTAATAATATACAATTTTATTATCCCTTATATTTTTATACTTGACGGTTAATTTACGTTTGTATAGAAAGGATAAAGTTGATCACAGACTACCCTGTTTCCATATAATCAAACTTTCTTTATCTTTATCTTTATCTTTATCTTTATCTTTATCTTTATCTTTATCTTTATCTTTATCTTTATCTTTATCTTTATCTTTATCTTTATCTTTATCTTTATCTTTATCTTTATCTTTATCTTTATCTTTATCTTTATCTTTATCTTTATCTTTATCTTATCTTTATCCTTATCCTAATCTTTATCTCTATCTTTATCATTATCATCTTTATTTTTATTCTTATCCTTATCTGTATCTTTATATTTATCATAATCCTCATCCTAATCATAATCTTTATCTTCATCCCTATCTTTTTCTTTACCTTTATCTTTATCCTTATCTTTATCTTTATCTTTATCTTTATCTTTATCTTTATCTTTATCTTTATCTTTATCTTTATCTTTATCTTTATCTTTATCTTTATCTTTATCTTTATCTTTATCTTTATCTTTATCTTTATCTTTATCTTTATCTTTATCTTTATCTTTATCTTTGTGTTTATAAATGTTTAAACGTGAAAGAGGTAAATTAAAAATCCTATTTCCACTGTCTTATGACCACCCTGTATCCATCTCCAGCTTTAAAGAAATATGGACCAGTAAGGCTTTCGTCATATAAAGGCATTTATTTTCTCTGCATAGAAGAGATTCAAGGAAGAAGCAAGGAGTCATCAAATAGTTTCTCAAGAGGGTCGGTACCCAAACCAAATACCCTATACATACACAAGCAAATTGTGGGTATTGTTCGGAAAGCGTTTGTCGTTTATGAGGTAAGAGAGATTTATATATTTATTAAAAATTAAAATGTTATACTTTGGACGAGTTCTTGCGCTATAGTGGTTGTCGCATAATCCAAGGTGTAGATGAAAGTCTTGTTGCTACAATTGATGACCGGTCTCTGAAATGAGCTTGAATTACCTCACAGTCAGTTGCAAGATCTAAGACGGGTTGTGGTTGATTAATGTGCTTTAACACGTGATTGGAAGACTACCACATATTTACTCCATTAGGAGAACTCAGTTCAAATATAATATCCTTACAGGATATCGCTTACCTTCTGCAGACAACTGAATGGATAGGCCCTACATAGTATCGATGATGTCAAACCTTGTTATAGTTTGCAAATATTATAAAGTTAAGAAACTGATCTTGTGGATATTGTGGTTGCATACACAATTTTGGGAATTTTGGGGTTAAAAGACATTGAATACTTTTAAAAATAAATGTTTTAGTTTTAATTTATATGTGAACTGGTTAGTTAGCCGAAGGCTACTAAAAGATTTTAAATCAGTGAATTTAAATCAATCAATGAATCAGTAGTTTTCAAAGCAAAATCCTGTTATAATATCCGACGTAAGTTGGCTGTCAACAACTTATGTTAGTACTAGGCCTTCCAAGCTTACTAAAAGCTTAAGATCCAACTACTCAGCATGCCCTTGAAATGTTTTAATGTAATGAGTTTTTCATAGGGATATTTAGAGATCATACCTAGAACTTTACTTATTTAGGGCAGCTATACTCAAAGTCAAAGAATTTTGTGACTATAATCGGCGCGAAGCATTGGTTTCGTAATACTGCATGCAGCACCAATATGGATACAGACCCTAGACATAAACGGATATGCAAAACAAATAAACAAAAAAATATCTAGCTATGCCGCTCATTGACATCCAGGGAGGCAAAATCGTGCGATTGTACCAGCTTTCGGAGCCATCTGTCGGCATAAAAAAAGAGGAGAGAACCAAAAGCATCACACTGTGGCAGCAACGGTGGTAAACCTCAACCAAAGAACGGTGGACACACAGACTAATCAGTATATCCATTTGTGGATAGATAGACAAAATGGGGACATCGACTTCCACCTAACCCAAATACTCAGTGGATATGGATGCTTTATAAGCTATCTGTTTCGATTCCATAACGAACTTAGTCCATACTGTCCTACGTGTACAGAGTGCATAGAAGACTCTTTGCACGTATTTTTTCAATGCCCTCGTTTTTCAAATGTATGGGAAAAGTTAAAGACCTCACTTGGAAAGATTAGCATAAAGCCTTTCTCTCTTCCATGAAGTATTACCTAATCCAGTGGTCCCGTGGGAAAGATATAAAAAAAAGAAAAAGTATAGTTAAGAAAACATGATTTACTATTCATTATTAAACATTCTATGGATTCGTATGAATCGGTGGTTGCATGATGGGTGATCAACGACAGTTTAACGATGTGTCTTATACTCGTGAAAGCAGAGCAACAGCGAACATATGTTCAAGGCGTGGAGGTAGTTATTCTAGGTTATATAGAGTATTTGGTGATTTGTTGTTCATTGAATCCTTCTCTCTAGCCCACAGACCCACTTTTGTTGTTAATACCGAGATGAGTAGAATAAAGCGCTATGGAACGTCCACTTAAGGTTTTGACATAATGACAGTATGAATTAGATTTGAATTTACTTATGAATTTTAGTTTTGAAAATATAAAAATATCGACATCGATTTTTTTGAAATACAATACAAAAATAATTATTATAAAGAACAAAAAAAATTAAATGAAAGATTTAAAAAATATCTGTAGACACTATTTAAATACTTCAAGCCTCAATCATCACCTTTCCACCTCCTCTAGTTTGCCAGCTCCTTCAACCTCAAAATTTTATTAAGCAATTTGTAAAATCTCGAACAAATTTACACATGTGTTTACACCAAATTTATTAAAATGTAAATGTGCTTGTGTGGCGTTAATTGGTCCCTCGTTAAACAACTAAGAGACGACGTGTTTAGCTTAAGCGACAAAACACCAAAGAAAGCAACGCAAGCACACATACACACAATTGACAAAAAGGACCACGTACACATGCAAATATACAGCCAAACACACAGACATGCAAAACAGTGCAGCCGCCGCCACTCAGCTATGAATTTATGACGTCTGTCGAGTGTTAAAGCTGAGCACGTCTACGTCGAATTACCGTTAAAGCATTTTACCAGGCAGTCATGCCAGCAATTTGCTTGGTCAGTGTGTGCGCACAAAAAATAACATGTGTGTGAGTGCAGCCACATACATTCAGCAAGCGCATGTGTGGGTGCTGGGAAATGCACAGAATTTATCACGCACACACACACACCCACACTGGCATGCAAATATTTGTGAAATTGTTTGTTAGTTGTGATGGCTCTTTTACGCTTGCTACCGTGCCACAATGCCTAGCCGAGTGCACGGTAAGGTCACTCATACGCCGTGTTGTCATAACGGCGCTAAATGGTGCTCTGAATGGCTGGCGTCGGCGCTGCATAGAGACACATGCGGCGGATGGGTGATATTTTGCGCTTTTAGTGGCAATGGCAAATGCTGCTGACACAACGGAAGTGGCGCTTAGTTACATGTTAGTATGTACATACATGTGTAGGAGTACACATACATATAAATATATACTTGTATATGCGAAAATGTTTTATCTTACTTTTGTAAGCGACATATCCGGCTGAGGTTTGTGCCCTTTGCGGCGACTCTGTTATAAAGCAGTGGTGATGAAAATGCGTTAGGAAGAGCGGTGGTAGAGGTCTACAGCAGCGATGTCTGCTATGATATAAGTGCTTGAAATACAATATTCGGTAAAAATTAAGGAAATAGGGTTGCCAGCGCTCTCGTAAATAAATTATCTATTAAAACTAAATATTTTAAAAATTTTAATTTAATATTTTTTTTGGAAATACAGAAAAATTTTACGGCAAAAAAATTGTATGTCAAATTTTCAGCAGGGTTGTCAACATTTTTTTACTTCTAATTTATTGTAATAACGATTGAATTAATAGCTACGAAAAAATTTTAAAATTTTGCACTTTACGCGCTTTTCTAAGTATGATAAGACAATTTAAGAAATATTTGTGATAGGGTTGCCATGTTGGTTCAATGCACAATAAAAATAATTAATGAAAATTAGCTTATATTGGATATGTGTAAATAATTTTTTGCATATATTGAAAACTTTTACTGCAAAAAAAATTAAGTGTAAATTTTCAGTAGGTTTGCCAATTTATTTTCAATTTATTATTTATCGTAAAAACAGATAATTTACTGCGAAGGAAAAAAAGGCAAAATTTTTTACTTTACAAGCTTTTCTAAGTATGTTAAGACGATTTTACAAATATTTGTCGCAGGGTTGCCATGTAAGTTCAATCCACTATAAAAGCAATTAATGAAAGTTAGCTTATATTCGATACGTATAAAATACATTTTTGAAAATACTGCAAGTTTTTTGCGACAAAAAAATTTTATTTCAAAATTTTCAGCAGGGTTGCCAATTTTTTTTATTTTGAAATTTATTGTAAAATCAGTTAAATTAGTAACTAGAAAAAAATACAAAATTTTACACTTTATGAGTGTTTCTAAGTCTATTGAGACATTTTTAGAAATATTTGCTATAGTGTTGCCATATTGATTAAATCCAAAATAAAAGCAATCAATGAAAATTAAATTCTATTCGATGTGTATAAATAATTTCTTGGCAATACTGAACACTTTAACTGTAGAAATATTTACTGTTAAATTTTCAGTAGGGTTGCCATATTTTTTTAATTTGTAATTTATTGCAAAAATAGAATTGAAAGGTAGGAAAAAAAGGCAAAATTTTTTACTTTACAAGCTTTTCTAAGTATGTTAAGACGATTTTACAAATATTTGTGGCAGGGTTGCCATGTTGATTCAATAAATATTTTTTTGGAAATGCTGAAAACTTTAAATGCAAAAAAATTTACTGTTAAATTTTCAGTAGGGTGGCCATATTTTTTAATTTCTTTTAAAAACAGTTGAATTAGTAACTAAGAAAAAATGGAAAATTTTACAATTTACGAGCCAGTTTGTATGGAAGCTATATGTTATAGTGATCCAATATCGGCTTTTATGTATGAGCAGCTTTTTGGTGAGAAAAGAACGTGTGCAAATTTTCAGACTGATATTCCGAAAAGTGAGGGACAGAGAGACAGACGTGGCAAAAGCTGATTATTTAGCTATATACTTTTCAGAGGTCTCCGACGTTTCCTTTTGAGAGTTACAAACATGGTATAAATTTTCAGTTATATTCACCGTATAAAAAACAACAACAGCTACAACAACAACAAAATAAATGCTTTAAAACCAATCCAAAACGAAAACACTCAGTGCACATGCCACGCCTCCATGTTACACAAGCGTAATAGTCACCGTACAAATGCTGCACGAACGCATTGACTGTGGTTTCTGACGTTCGAGAGTGTGAGCAGTCGGTGCGCGCTAAGCGCCCAGTGTCAATAGGCACGTGTACGTACGTGTAGATAATACCCAGCAGTTGTCCTCTTGAGCAGCTTTGCATTATTAGTCTGCAGACATGAAATTACGCCACTCTTGCTATTGTTGGCTTTGTTGCTGCTGTTGCAAACACGGTTGTAAGTGTTGCCAACAGTGGCGTTATCGAATGTTGCACGTGTTGCCGTTTGTGCCATGCACGAATGCCGCATAATTAACCCGAAATGCCGCGATACAGCGTATGCACACACACACATGCATACTGCTGCAGGTGTTTGTGTGTCAACTAGCATAAAGCAACACAGTATAGGTACGTGCCACATGTGCATGCACCAAACTTGCATTCGGCTTGCGCTGATTACACTTGCACAGTAAGCGTTTTATTGTTTGCTGCAAGTACAATTTCTGTTGCTCTATGGCATGTGGCAAGTAATATTGTTGTTTTATTGTGCGCGTAACAATCGCGCATGCAACTGCAGCCACTGATTTATTGTGCAAGCAATGCGCGATAGTTTTGTCATAAAAGCTGCGATTTAGCTAATTTCATGTCTGATTTACGGTAAGCGCCGTAGAGTATGAAACGTAGCTGTTCATTTTCATAGCACAAAGATTTTGAGTTTTGCACAGAAGCATAAATGTTAACTTCGGTTGCACCGTATCCATAATAACCTTCACGAGTACAAAATATTCATTAATTTTGTTCAATCAGTTTGTATATAGCTGCCATACATACATGCTTTAGTGGTCGATTTCTATGGTTTCGTTATCCATATCTCAAAAGCTGAGCTGAGTTCGTGTATATACAGAAATACGGAGTTTTAATATTTTTTATACTATTTTAAGCTCTCTGGGTCCTAAGATTTATGATAGGTGTCTTAAACAGTTGTTAAGTTTTAACAATTTCATAAACCTAAACAAGCTTTCTAAAGCTCTTTTGTGTTCAAAAAGCTAAAAATTTTAAACTTTTCTTCATTAGATGATCCATGATTTCGCAAATTTGCTTAGCTGTTTAATTTTTCTTCGACATATTACCATTGAAAAGCTTTTGAGCTTTTTTGATGATCGTGGAGTAGCTTAAAGCTTTGCTGAAAAGTCGTTTTATCTGTATTAGCTTGCATTTGTTGCAAGTTAAGGCAAGCGTAATAAAGTATTTTTCATATTAAAAAAGCTTTTAAAGATGCAAAAGCTTCTTAAAACTCAGCTTGTTTCAGTTTATATAACCACCTACTACAAGGAGTGTTTCTAACTCTTTACGTCAAGTTGTCAGTAGTTCAAGTTAAACTTACATAAGTGCTTTGGAGCTTTTAGTGTGCTTCTGTTCCGTTAAGCTTTCATAAGCTGGTTCAATATTAATAGCCGTATGTGAGTATCGTCTTGCAATATCAGCAATAAAAACTTAAATTTTTTTTTTCAAAAGTACCGTTATGAAAAAAAGCTTAGCCAACGCTACTAAAGCAAAGTTATGTACTGCCAACATGCCTTTTCCAATTTTTTACGGCAAATAGTCAGCAGTTCAAATTATAAGACCTAACTGCTTTGGAGCTTTCAGTATATTTTGGGTCCATTAAGCTTTCATAAGCTCGTACAATAGTCATCATTTTAATAACCACATCAGAATATCCTCTTGCAATTGCAGTAACAAAAACTTCAAAATAATGATAAAAGTACCGTTTCAAAAAAAAAGCTCAACCAACCCTACTAAAGCAAAGTTATGTTCTGCAATTTGCCACACTAATAAACTATATTTGTCATATTTGTCAAATGATGGAAAGTCATTATTGCCATTACTCTTTATTTTTCGCAGTTCATGTTAGCAGCACTTCACCCAAAATAAAAAGCAAGCAATCAATCCACACTACCAACAAAAACTACAAAATACACTTGGTTAGACAAGCACTTATTTATTTTGGTAACTAGCGAATTTCGATTTATTGAGCGCCGGCAGGACACAGTCCAGAAGCCACAGAAAACTTTGTCCTTCGCCGTCGGCGGTCACTCGTTGGAAATGTAGCAGTTTCAGTTGTTCTTTCATGCTTTTCTCAAAACAAATTATTTACTGTTAAAAGTACGCTTTTGATTGCAGCTATTGTTGTTGCGCAATTTGTTGTAGCCGTGGTGGCAGTAAGTGGTAGAAGTGCAATAGAGAGCATAATAATAACAGTAGTTATGCTGTGTGATACTAATTTTATGTTTTCTACACTACCAACAATACCGTTATTATTTTGGAAGCCTTAAAAGTACTTTGCGTTTTGCTGCTGTTCCAGTTGTGGTCATAAAAAACTTTGTGATTCGAATTATGAAAGTAAATTGTTGGGGTTTAAAGTATAGACTGAGGATTACAAGGCGGTTCGTGAGGAGTGATGTTGGCTTAAGTCGGTTCAGCAAGCTCTTACTTTGTAAATAACATAGAGAAAGATGTTAATTCCGAAAGGGGGAATGTTTAAATATTAGTCATTCCTATTGAAATTGAAACTAATAAATATACAAAGAATTTCCACTGATTTTGTAAGCAGATTCGTGGTTTTATTACCAAGCGAAGTTTATACTTTTGTTCTCGAACCTCATGGAAATAACTTGAGTTTTCTTGGTTATTGGATAGAATGCTTTGGTAAGTAGTCACTGTGCGTAGAGTTGTTTTTCGTTTTAGGGAGGTAGTTGAGGTGGATGTCTGATGAGTTACGAGGCCCATTGTGAAACCACCCATAACTCTCTCACTCTATTATGTCCTCCTGAAACATTCCGTGCTTTTGATGAAGTTCGTTAACAGCAAAAAGTCTTATCTATGCAACCTCCAATACATCTGCACGGAACCCTCAACCTTTTCTTTTCGTATATACAGGTTTACAATCGTATAGAAGGTATCTAATAGAGTAGACCTCCTGATAGTTTCTACAATAGTTATTATCCTTACTAACTTTTATATAGTCAGGAAGCTGTTTTCACTAGAACATTAAACCTAATAATTTTGATTATATAGTCCTGACTTCCATAGCGGCTTCATGACCCGAATGTAAGATTATCTGCCATTGACAATTCTCAAAGGACCGTAAATCTTTCGCAGAAACTTTCCCTCAAAAGCTCATCATCTTTACCTCTACAGCAGATGGGGGATGATGAGTGACTTGTAGTGTTTGGTCTTTGTTCGTCGAGATCGGATTTCACTTTTCAATGATAGTTCGGGTTGTTTTTGTGGGGCGGGGACAGAGGACTGGGTGCCTGTTATTATAAAATGCCCGACTTAAATATTAGGGATCTGGGTGGTATAGGGATTAGCTGGATTGACTTGGAACTTATGGTCATGCGGAGGGTCGATTGGGTACCCTTCGCAACAACTCAGACTGACGTCTGGATCGAATTGACTCATTCTACGTAGAAATCTTAAATTCAGAGCGTACAAAATACTGCTTGTGTAAGGACTTAAGTCGCTCGACCTTCCCAAGCGACAACGCTTCGCCCTTTAGGCTCTTGAAAAGTTGCAAGAAGATCTGACGTTTTTGAGCCAAATTTTGTTCAATGATGAAGCCCACTTTTGGCTCAAAGGGTATGTAGATAAGCAAAATTGCCGTATTTAGGACAAAGAGCAACCTGAAGAGATGATAACCGACTATTTAATACCTGAGATTGAAGTTTGTGATCTCAGCGACTTTTGGCGTTCATGGTAGTAGATAATTCTCGCCTGACTGAGATAAAATAAGAAATCATTGGGTAGTCAGAAGCTTTCTCAGGTAAAAGCAATCTTGATTAGTTCAAGCTTTTTAGTCATTGAATGGGGACCTTGGCTTTTGCAGTGCGCAAGTAAATTGATCTTACTCACACAGACTCATTATCTATCTCAAACACTGACTGTACTCTGCACCCACTGTTTCCTCTCTCTTTCTCGTCTTTTTCAAGCATTCAGCCACATTCCAGAATCACTACCTACAAGAGTACTATATTTACACGCTTTTCTATGAAACAAACTTTTCTTTTATCACTTTTAATTTCCATTTAAGTTGAAGTTTCATTTTACTAAAATGTATGAGTGGCCGAATTGGCACAAGGCACAATAATTAGTCAAGCAACTACTTTGCAGATTGGTTATATTTGTCCAGTGCCAGTCAAGCCGCCGTCAAGCTGAAAGCACCAACTAACAGTCCGCGCCAAGCTGACATACCCAAACACAGTGCAAAGTAAATCAACTTAATTAGTTTCGCAGCTCGAGCGCGTAGCGTGAGTGGTGCGGTATATACTCAGTCTCCCTTGGCACGTTGCGTGTTTGTACGCTGACGCACAACGGAAGGCAAGAATGAATGAGTGCGCGTGAGCGTAGCATTGGCGGCGACGTGCTTTGAAGGCCGACTGGGCTGCTTAGTCTATTTACACTTGCGTCTCTCGGCGTTCATACTAATTTTACTATTTGTAGCATTTGCGTTTGCATAGCTACATTTATATGTATTAGGGTGGTCCTCAAAGTGGTTCTTAGCATGATTTGTTACACATTCCATTCGCTCAAGTGATAGGAATGAAGATTTTGTGTTTGGGTTTGCGAATTTCATTGCGAAACGTTAAATCTTCCGTGATTGCCGCATCACCCTAATGCATATATACAACGTTGAAATATTGCTACTACAATTTCTATTTAATATGCCGCGCCTTTTTGAATTTTTCGCGCAATTTTTCTCTGTCTCTCCATTGACACTGAGTAGCGGTGCAATGTCCTTGCCGCGCTGCCTTAGTTGTTTTTGCATTTTTGTGAAAATCTCACAGCAGAACTCAACGAAATGAAAAGTTACTGCGAATACTGCTTTAATACACTTTTTTTATAATGTTTATTCCCACAAGTGGGCAGCAGCAGGCAGACCACCCAAGCGCCGCGTTGTGGAGCGCGGCGCCAACTCGATTGACTGAGTTGAAAGGACATTTTTCGCGTGCTCTCTTTTCTAGGTTATGCCACGCATTGTTGCTGTGCTACATTTAATGGAATTCTACAAGCGCTCGCTGTATTTCTCGCGCGTCTTTCTGCATATATGTATGTATGTGCAGTGATCATCCCAACGGGAATTAAGCCATTCATATTTTTTCTTGACTCTCGCCTATTTGCTTTCCCGCTATGTTCTCCTCCTTTCCAGCACTTTTCACTTTTCAGCCCTTTCAACAAATCATCAGCGCTGAGTTTTGCGAAGCTTTATGAAATGCTAAAATTTTCAATTTTTAATGAAGTGCATAGCGCGCAGTTCTACGCGTCAAAAGTTGGCGAGTGGTGAGAGTGCGCGGGTGGGGCAGGCGGTAGTGGGTGCGCAAACTAATGCTGGTAGCTCTTAAATATTCATGCCAATAAAACTACAGTGCATAACATTTAATTATTTTACCAAATCACATTTGAATTATTGTGTCGTAGCATACTTTGCGGCGCCGTAAGGAAATTTCACGGTTTGCTCACCGACAATTTGGTGAATTATATTTTGCTTTAAAGTGCTTTCTGGAAGTTTTGTGTTTGGCGAGTTTGTACGTTGTTACATTTCGATTAGTTAATACATCAGACTTCTTTCACTGAAGAAGAATTGTAGGGCAAGTTGAGAAATTGAGTTTTAAAAATAGTTGATTTGAAACAAAAAGCACATTTGTTAGTAAAAGATTGAAACAACTCTAATTTATACGACATACGTTAAAATTAATTTTCAAAAACATCAAATATTTCAACATCAAATATTTATATCTCTTAGAGTGAGTATACATTAAGGCGCAAACAGATTTTTTTGTAATTTACTTTCGCAAAACCTTTTTTTAAAATATATGCAAATTAAAGATTTCTAATATAACTTCATACTATAAACTTCCAATATTCTAATTTTTAATAAATTAGTTTCAGTTCATTTTCAATAAAATCCGTGACCTAAGCTCGTTCTATGTGATATACATATATGATACCTTAGATAAAAATCTTAATTATTTATTTAACCATATTTTGAGGCTAAGAGTTTGAAGCACTTAAAATTTGAGTAGGTCATCTCTCACTGACATCGCATCAATATTTAGACAAATGAACTTACCTGTAAAGAAAAAAGAAAATTGCTTGGTAAAATATTTGAAATTTGTTTAAAGTAGTAGATATGAAAGAGTGAAACATGGTTTTTTAAAAATACAAGCCGTTTTTTTACAGCATTTATAGGCATAATAATTCGAAATCAGTTCTCTAAGAAGCTTCAAGAATTTTAAAAAATTTAGTTATGTAACAATAAGGCTTTATTTTTTTTAAACTTACTATTGACTTGAAGATTGGTTATTATTATTATTCTCTGTAAAGGGTATTAATTAATTATGTCACGATGTTTTCCCAGAAAAAAGCGATGGAGATGGTATAACTGTATATATGGTAAAAATATATACATATTATAAATGATCAGCGTGACGTGTAGAATCAATTTAGCTTTGTCATTCTGCTTATCCAGCATATTTATAAGTTGGAACACATGAATTTTTCTTTTCTGTGGCTACATAAAGAACTTTATATACCAGTCCACGTACTATCTTCGATCAGCGGTCAATTTTTGAGATATCGTTTTGAAATTTTGTAAAATTTTTCATTTGTTGGTGCCGCCGATAACAGATCACTATAACATATAGCTGTCATGATCAAAGTTATTTGGAATTAGGCTTTGGGCAAAAATTTGTGCCACTGGCCGTGCTTTTCATTTCGTGATCGCACTATTTCTCAAGGCTACCGAGGGCTTGTTGCGCGTTGCCTCGAGGTTTTTGCATCGAAAGTCGTGATGCGTGGAGTAGATGTCCCCGTTTTTCTCATTTTTTGTGATGAGCCAGTTTCTACAGTAACTCTTGATAAGGTCCAGCTGTGCCGTTTCGTTTTTAACATCCATGCTGATATTGTTCTGTTTTGCCGTCGCCATCTACATTATTTCCACGACATTCTTGCACCTCTCTAGGGATTTCTCTTCTGCCCGTCTCATTTGAGGTTCTTCTGTGGTGGCAAGTGGGGTGCTTTTCCCTTCTCCTTGTTTTGCTGAAGCTGCTTGTATGGCCAGAATTTCATTTTTCCGTTTTGTACCGTTATTTAGGAGTGATGGCGAGTAAAGGTGATCTAACTATTCTACTACTTCTACGGAAGACGGTTCCATATACCTCGTCTTGGTCATATTTAGTTTTCTCTGTTGGATTTTGTTGTTGCTGCGTATATTCGTTTTGTTTTAGCGGATCTCCGCACGTTGTAAGAGTTGTCCTTTATAAGCCTCGTAGTTAACTATGCAAGCAGGGAGGACAGCGAGGAGATGATAACTGCCTTCTCCAGCACTTCGTCAACTGATCTTTTCTGGGTTTCCAGTACACCATAATCAAAATCTTGCTGGCCCCGATTCTAATGGGCGCTTTTCTGGTTGTTCTTTTCGTCTCTTCCCTGGATGTTCATTGAGCGTATGAGGCGTTTAGAGCTAAGCACTCCTCTCTAACGATCAAGGCTTGGTACTCTAAGTTCAGACGTGGTGAAAAGTTTGGCTCAACCAAAGACGGTGAACGCAGTAGAGGTTCTAAAGAGTTCGTTACCACAGAAAACATCAAAAAAGTCCACAAAATAATTTTCGATGGTGGTAAAGTGAAGTTGTTCGAGATAGCAGACACTGTAGAGATATCAGCTGAATGTGTGCAACACATCAATCGCGAATATTTGGGTATGAAAAGCTTAGTGCTAAGTGTGTACCGAACGAGCTTTTCACCAAAAACAACGATGGAAGCATGTTCAAGTGTAATAAACTCAAGTTTTTGCGTCGATATGTAACAATGAATGCAACATGGCTCCATCATTTCACTCGGAAATTTAATTGACAGTCATTCGAGTGGGCTGCACACAACGAACCAACCCCAAAACGTGGAAAACGAAACAGTTGGCTGGTGAGTCTATGATGTCTGCCTAACAAAAATCTATTAATTCGGCTTGGAATTACTTCCGCATCCACCGAGTTCTCTTGTTCTCAGATCTCAAAAAAATGCTAGCTGGGAAGCCATTTTCATCGAATAAAATGTTGATCGCGAAAACTGAGGCCTATTTTTTAGACAAGAGCAAATCGCATTACAAAACTGGTGTCGAAAAGTTGAAGGCTCGCTATAATCAGGGACTTTTAATTGACCATATTATATCATTTATGAAGTTCTAGTGTTTGATAAGATATCTTCACGAATCTTAGTTGGATAATATTGTTCTGCGCAATGTTACAACACTGTTGATTTTGACTGTTTTACTTCTTATTCTTTTGTCCTTTATGCCTTGCATTTATATCTTGAAATACAATGCAACTGCCACATCATATTAGTGTATGTCATATTAGGTCAATGTATTACACTCTTCAGCTCATATTTCACACCATTAAATTACACTAAGTATGGACTTGTGGATATTACGCTTAAACAAATCAATCAATTCAGGTCAGTGATTGGATATCTTAATAAACTTCAATGTAATCATTAAACCAACACCTACATATACGTAAGCGGTATCACGTATACATATCTACACGTCGTGCGTCAGCAAACAGACGTATAATTTACACCAATAACAAAGAGCGACTAACAGAAATAGTAACAGTTAGACCAACGCAATTTAATTGCGCCTAAT
Organism: Bactrocera dorsalis; assembly: GCF_023373825.1. NCBI lineage: Eukaryota > Metazoa > Arthropoda > Insecta > Diptera > Tephritidae > Bactrocera > Bactrocera dorsalis. Next base: position 21,016,318 of record NC_064305.1, on the reverse strand, counting down.
TATAGACTAAAGCAAATAATTCCATAGAAAATCGACGAAGTATAAGTCAATGAATGGAGTGACAGAGGGCAGAAAGTGGAGACAAGAGCGTAAGAAGTGGCTGATATATGATAGTTGGGCATACATATACATATGTGTATATATTTTGTAGTATATTCTATGACAAAAGGCATCCACTCATACTTCTTGTTGTAAATTAACGGCACATTAACGCAAATGAAATGCACGTAGTGACATAATGACGCGCAAGAGCACACAAACATTTCACTCAAAAACTCATTTAATAGTGTTGATTATATGTCGTAATATGCTTTCGGGTGCGCTGAGCACATGGCGTATACGTAACTTAAGGTTGATGAATGATGTCTGCACTAACCTTGGCAGTGGACAAATTGAAAAGCAGTCTCCAACTGACAAACAGCCCGCACGTTTACATAGACAATTACTAACAAACATACACATATACAAGCACACACATACAAACATACATGCACCAATACGTATAAGTACACTGTAAGCAAATATTTATGTTTCTGCACGAGTTGTATGTGCGCCAATGGTCGTCTGCTCACAGGCGGCCGCCTAGTCAACGCCAGTCAAGCGTAGGTCAAAACGTGTAGGCGACCGTCGTCGGCGTTGCCACATCTGCAGTCATAGCCACGGCAAGGACACTTAATTGTAAAGCGTAATTGGAGAAGCCAAAGAAAGGTAGTCGCGCCACTGCGTAGGCAGTGTTAATGAAAACCGGATTGTTAGTGTGAAGAGACTGAGAGAGAGAGAGGGGGATGAAATAGAGTGAGTTTGTCAGGGAGAAAGCTATAGTTAGGAGACCGTGCGGTCTGCCGTTAACTGAAGCGTGAGTTCAAATATTATGTGTCGGTCGCTGTGCGGTCTGTGACACTTACGCACACTTACACAACTAAATAGCGTAATTATGACGCACAAATGAGCAACTGCATCACATGATATGCTATTGTTCACACGCTCACATATGTATATACACGTACACCTTGTAAGTGTATTCACACATTCCACGTGTTAGTTTTGACTGTTTAGTTTAGAATGCTCTGTGGTCTGTTGTGTAAACAAATTATCCGTGAGTTTTGGGAATAAGGTCCGATATAAACAAATTTTTTCGTTTCCATGTTGATATTGTGACAAGACAATTTATTAGGCTTTTATATATATGTCGTGCTATGTTCACTTAATATTTCAACTTTTCCCATAAATAAATTGCAAATATATAAAAATCATGATAAAAAGGAAAGAAATCCCTAAACCTGCCCAAAACTTAAAACTTCACAAATACAAATAAGAACATGATTTTCATTATATGAGGTTTCACAATTAAGTAATGAGACTGGTTTTATTGCCGCTCTTGTGGTGAACCTGTGTCCTTGAAATTCCCTTTTTTCCGGCATCTTTCCCCTCTCCATTGATATATGTACCATCGCTCTAGCTGCGTCAAGTTGAGTAGACGTGTGTTTGTACTGCTCGTCATGAAATGAAATCAAGAGCAACGCGTCGCGATAAAATTTTGCGCCAGATTGGGCGAAACAGCTTCGGAAACGTGCGCTTAAATTGTAAGAGTGTATGGTGATAGTGCTCTTAGCCCGGAAACCAAAAGCTTGCATGAGCAAGTCGAAGGTGAAAACGATGATTATTGCCATTTTTGATAGCCGTGGAATCGTCCACAAAGAATTCTTTCCACCGGGGAAAACTGTGAATCAAGTCTACTATTGCCAAGTACTCAAAAGATTGCGAAAACAAGTCAATAGGGTGCGCCCAGACATCGCTCGTATCTGGATCCTTCATCACGATAACTCGCCGTGCAACACCGCCCTCAGCGTGTGTCAGTATTTGGCCTCTAAAGGGATCGCCGTGTTGCAACAGCCGCCTTATTCGCCCGACATGTCACCCTGTGACTTTTTTTGTTTCCTAAAACAAAATCGGTGGTCAAAGGAACCCATTTTGAGTCGATTACGGACATCCAGGCGGCCGTGATGAGGGTACTCGCGGTCATCCCAGTCAAAGCGTTCCAGAAATGTTACGAAACATGGAAAACGCGCTGGAATCGCTGAATAGCTGCCCAAGGGACTACTTTGAAGGGAATGGCAGAGTTGTAGAATAATTTTCAAATATACGAATCAGTCTCATTACTTAATTGTCATACCTCGTATCATAATCAATATGTACCGCGGCTATACGCTACAGCAGTTTATTCCGAACTATTTCATTAGAGATTGGCTTCAAGCCAAAACTCGATCCGAATTTCATGAAAATATTTCGGCAATTAAAAATTTTTTCACACAAGTATGTACATGGTATTGATGTTTCAGTTTGTATGGCAGCTAAATACTGTAGTTGTGTGAGATCGGCGGTTCCAACAAATAGTCGTTCGGAGTATATTATTTTTATAAAATTTGTGTAGATAATATTTTACTAAATTTATTTTATTTGTTTGGCTCTTGGTTGAAAAGGCAGGCGAACATGCGTTGAACCGCTGGCGACCGCACTTAGGCTATCAATAGGTCCATTGTGCTTCCGGGTGGAAATTTGTGGATTTCCTAGAAACCTTGATTTTTTTCCATCCTAACTGCCCTAAATTTCTTTGATATTTTTGGAGAGTTCAACAACGTCTCTACAGAATCTATTCTGAATAGTATCCAGTCAATTAGTGTTAATTTCGCTATACAGCGCTGGATCAGAAACCTTTTGACTTCTAGATGGATAATTGTAGAATGGAACGAACGAATTCCTCTATGGAGGTTCTGGGACAAAAGTCTTTCTCAAGGACCGCACCAAGTACCGTTAAGTAGCCTTGGATAGCAAACTGCTGTGAAAGCATAACTTGGAAAAATGTGTGAGCAATGCTTTAAATGCTTGTTGACAGACGCTCGGCACAACCTGCGTACTCTCTCCCTCTCTTATCCACTGGAAATCCGCTTCCGGAAATTCATCTATCGAAAGCCAATGGAAAGGGTTCAGAGGCTCGCTTCGCTGTGCATGAAAGGAGTTTTAAGAACAACACCACGTCGGCTCTTTAACTGGTACCAAACCTACCACTTATTGTTCGAAATTGAGACGAACTTTTTTATCTACGACAATCTCTAAAGCAATTTTGGGTGCCAATCAGACTCTAACATAAAATGAATTTTTATAACAATGAAAAGTCAACTTCAATTTCTACATCCTTCTGAACATCGATTTGTGTTTCAGTTTCAGGTCTAATTTTAAACTCAACCTCAATATAAGAGAATTTCAATTTTAGACTTGTTTTCTCAATCTTAAACTCAATTTATTTCTAAATAACAGTTTTAGTTTACATTACAGCTCAAAGTCAATATGTATGCTCAAACGTAAATCACTCAACTCAGTACCAAAGCAACTCAGCCTCATTTTTGTCTCCGTTTTGACTTTAACTCTTTTCCAACCTCAATAAAAATCACTAACAAATAACGCCTTTTGTTTTTCCTTCAGGGTTAAGCAAAGCAGTTGACCTAATTCGCTGCATGTGTTATATAACTCTTAAATTATACTGTATTATATACGTATGTATGATTAAAGTGACCAAGTGCTTTGAACTCCGTGTCCCACTTTCGCACAATTTGTCGTTGATTTATTTCACTTTCATAATTAAATGCATTTTAAAGAAGCGGAATTCCGCCCAAAGTGGAACAGCAAAAAATACGAAATTAAATGAAAGCAAATTTGTGTTGAATGCTGTTAAGAAAAAAAAAGCTTGCCAAGAACTTACTCAAGTTGCTCAGTGGAAAGAAAGTATGCTAAGTGTAAGAAAGTGAAGCGAAGTGTAACAATGCGGCGCCTTAAAGTCGACAAGCTGTGAATTGAAATGGGAGAAAAATGTAAATGTGTGAATTGGCAGGGACAGCGGGCATTCAATTCTTTTAGAGGGAGTTTTTTTCATCAAGCGGTGGTAAAATTTAACTGTGGGGAGCAATCTTTTTAGTAGAGCAGATTTGCAGTATACATTTAATGGACTCTTTGTGGTTGGTGTGTGTGAATATCCGTCCGTCTATCTGTTTGTATATACTCGAACTAGTAAGTCTGTTTTTCAGATACCCATCTAAAATTTTGTACATGCCAATATCAGTCCACTTTAGTATATGCCATATAAACTGCATGATCGGAAGCAGACGCACGTACGGAAAAGCTTTTCAGTTGACGAAATTTCTTCAATAACTATGGCAAAAAATGTTGACTAAGGTGTTATATCGTCAACTAAAATGTAAAATAACCTATGATCAAATATATTGAAATTAAGCTTTTATTGCTTGCGGTTCAATACATCATATAAAACATAAATCATACAATTTTCTCTTTCCGCAGACAGATATAATCAACGTATAACCTTTTTATAACCAATATATAACCATTTTGTGACCAATATATAACCATTTTATAACCAATATATAACCATTTTGTAACCAAATCTCAAATTTTTTCCAATATTAGTCCGCAGACAAATATAACCAATATATAACCTTGTTATAACCAATATATAACCACTTTGTAACCAATATATAACCGCTTTGTAACCAAACCCCCATTTTTTTCAATATTCGTGATTTCTTTTATTTCGGCTTTTTCTTCGTCTGTAAACTTATGAAAAGTGATGTTACATTATTTTGCATTTAGGTGACGATATACAGTTAGCATTTTCAAAAAATCGATTTTTTTAAGTTTTTTCTTAATGAAAATATGTATATTTAAGAATACGCAGAGAAAATGATATCACGACGGTGAATATCTTCGAAGTTACACACAAGATTGAAAAGGCGCCTCCGAGTGAATGGAAGTACAAGGACCAACTTTTTTCTTAGTTTCATTCAATTTTGCAAACTTAATGAGAATAATTTTATTTGATTATTTTTTTTTTTTTGATTTTTACTTAATTTTAGTCGAGCTAATTCATCTAAATTTATCGCAACAATTTTGTCTACTGTTTGTATATTGATTAATTAACTCCATTAAAATGAGTATCTACCCAACTTAATTTAGTTGTCATAATGCAAATATAATTAACTTAATTTAGTTCAACTAATTTGGTTAGACAGCATTCAATACACCGTTATATGCATTTAAATGAGTTTAAAAACAATTTTGAACTTCAAATTGCTTTAATTAAATTTCAAAGTAATTAAGTATAATAAAATTTGAGGCAATTTAATTTTAGTCAGTTATATTTTAACAAAGATACGCAGAGCAGCAATACACTGGCGCTTAGTTGTTTGTGTAGCACCGCAATCTGTATAAATACAGTGCGAAATTTTCAAATTTATGTGACAGCAAATGATAAATGCCGTCTAGCTTGGCAGATAAATTTGTGCTGCGGTAATTGCGCAAAACCACCAGTTTGTGTGTGCGGCGAAATATATCATAGGCACATTAACATAAAGCACTAAATTCCAAATTATTGATGCATTAGCAGTGTAGTTAAGCCACAGTATCTTTGTTTGGCAATTTAGTATCTTTGGAAGATTCTTTATTAGTTATTTAATTTAAAATTTAAAGCAAGCTGCGTGGAAGATTTGAGCTATTTTACAAAAGAAAGAAGAAAATGACTACATTTACTAAAATTGTTTAAAAGAAAACAAATAAATATTTACCCAATTGTACTGAAAAAATACAGCCCAAATAAGCAAAAGCACCGAAATTCCCAAGTGTTAGAGAGATAGCATGGGAGCAGCATATCTCTCGTGACTGCGTTCGAATGATTTTTGAGGATATTTGAATAATGAAACGCGTTCTTGCTCGACTCGTCCGTAATAAACCTGATTTTTTTATCAAAAAGTAACAGGTTTCTTTGGACATGCTTGATGGTGCTAATTCCGATCCCACATTCATGGATAGTATTATAACAGACATTGGTTTATGATTTCGACATGCAAACAAGTCAACTATCGTCGGAATGGAAGAAAAAAACAACCCCAACACAAAAATTACAACTCCGAAGCCACTCAAAAATCAAGGTGGATGCTCATTGTTTTTTTCGATATTTGAGGCTTAATACATTATGAATTGCTTCCGGAGGAACAGACGGTCAATAAGAAGTTCTATTTTGCCATATTGATGCGTTTGCGTGAGAACATCCGTCGAAAACGGTCAGAATTGGGCAAGAAAAATGCATAGATTTTACACGATGATAATACTCCATCGCATCGAGCCACGACTGTGACCGAATTTAAAGCCAAAAATGCTTTGAGTGCCATCAATCAACAACCGTATTCACCAGATTTGGCTCCGTGGGATTTTTTCTTCTTCCCAAATTGAAACTGCCGCTCCATGGAACCGGTTTTAGTTTATCAAAGAGATTAAATAAGGCTCGCTGAATGAGCTGAAGGCCATTTCAAAATGTGCTTATGAAAAGTGTTTCGAGGACTGGAAAAATCGTTGGCATAAGTGTATTATATCTGGAATTACTTTGAAGGCGGTAAAATAAATTTTATACAACAACGGAAACAAAAATAGTTCGGTATTCACTTTACTCTCACTGTTATGAAAATACGTAGTATTGTGAATAGTACCTCTGAATAATTTAAAATACTTTCTTCACTTAAATGTGTATTTCTTTTCAACGCAACCCTGATTTCGTCGTAGCCAAAGCAGCGACGACAAATAAAGCAAAACAGCATCAGTTTTTAGTTATTCGCTTCTGATAGACACAGTAAAATAAATAAATAAAGTGTAAAATAAATTGAAATAAATACAAAAATGAAGTTACAGTACTGCACAAGGTCACCCAACAGACTGGTATTTAGGTAAATTCATACATATATACGCTGGTTGTAAATGCTGGCTTCTAATAATCGAAACTTTGTGAATGCTTTCGAACACAACATTTGCTATTTACTGGTATCTGCAGCACCTCTTTAAATATTCTTTCCAAACTATTTAATTATTTCATATATATTTATGAATTTTTGCAATTTTTTCTTTCCATTCCGAAGTAAGCAGTCGTCATATTTAACGGCAGTAATGCTTATTGGAATGATTTCACTCTCGAAAGTATCGCCATACTCAGCGATAGTTAAGCGGCCCTTAAAGAGATCTCAGCATATGACATTATATCGCTACTGATGCATGAGTGTATAGAACGATTGAACAGCCTATCAGGTCGTAAGCAAGAGCACCTTATCCAGCTGTCCGAGGGTTTAGCCGGGAATGAATTGGCTTGCGAGCATGCTCATTTTGCAGCTTCCAATAAAATGTTTGGACCCGAACCCTATGTTACGGTTAGTCCTCATACCGTGCAGGAGCCAAGATATGACAGAAAAAGAACTAACGACCTCTTAAATAGGTCTAGGCAAAGTATCTACAGAGTAACAGCTACCATAACAAGGCACTGGCCATTTGGAGAACATGGTATGCCCTACAACAACATCTGTCAAGGCTGCCGAATAGCAGGGAAACAATATTCTACTTTCTCTGTGAATGCCCAGCCCTATCACAAATCCGACACAGAACACTTGGCATCCATGAAACACCAAATCTTAAATGGATTTCTACTAAAAGCATATCAGACATACATAAGTAGCTTTATCGAAACCTTAAGATGGCTTCAAAGAGAACGGACGGAACGTGGAACGTGATAGCAGATACAGAAGGTCTACGAATAGTGCATCAAAATGGCACAGCAAGTACTAATTGAGCCCGAAATACAACAGGGCTGCATTCCTACCTACCTACCTGGCATACAGGAACTGCTACGCAAGGAAGTAAAAGTAGACGGGCAGAAATATTGGCAACAACTCCAAGGCATGCGCCTAGTCCAATTGCTAATGGGTAGGTACAATCTCAGCTAGTTTAAAAACGTAATCAATCTCTCAAGGCACAAATTCCGGATACTAGACTGAACATTGCAAGCTCAAGAATCACTTATTTCGCATGGTTCTAGCGCCTTGTGCAAACTGGCGCTTCTGCGCCATGGAGCCGGAAACTTCTCAACACCAGCTGATAGACTGCACAGCAGTCTACAGGTGGAGGATTAAGGCGCTTGGATCCACGTTTGCAAATAGGGATCGCATCGCGTCAATATCACCTAGCATAATAGACCTTAGGTCTCACTGCAAACTTCATTTATCATCTAACTATCCATTTATCTAAGTTTTGCTTAGAAGTTAATAGGCAGAGTCCAATAGAAGAGGAATTGTGTTCCATAAGGGCAACTTCAGGCCACCTGGAAGATTCCAGTAGTTCTGTTGTGATATTTGTATGAAAGTTTTTGGTGTGGAACTGCAAATAAGTTTTTACTACCTGTTTCTGTTTTCGCAGTGGAAGAGTTCCCCTCACAAGAAGCTACTGGAAGTCGACTGCGAAGTTTTTAGACATTAGGGACGAGGATTTTCATGAAAAGGACGTTATAAAACTCTCCTCAAAATGTCAAAAAGTGATCGACCTAAATCGGTTGATTTAATTTTTAAAAATTCAACTATCAGTTCCATCATTGTGCCGCTAAACTCTGGATATATAAATTTTACGTAACATACCAAAATAAATTATTTAAAGTGGGGCGGCAAATTCTGACCGTTTACACTAGATAAAATGCTACTTTCAAATGAAAACCATAAGATTTTTCACCCAAAAGTGTACAAGTCTACCATATTGTTGAATTTACTTTTCTAACAATCTTGTCAAATGAAATTTAGCCTCTTTATTGTATTCTCGCAAATGCGCAGTTCAAATTCGAATACATGCAGGGCTACCACAATCGGGCAACCGCAGTTACTATAAAATCGAAAACTCTCGAAACGTTGATTCGATACATGGCTGCCACCGCGATTGGAGTTGATGAATTGTTGACAATGTACTTAAAATTTATTTTGAGTATTAAAGTATTCTAACTGGAAGATTTATATACATTAACTGGAGCGTCATTTTTTTCAATAAAATGAGTGGCGGGCGGAATCGATTGAGCGGTTCTGAATATCGCAAGCAAGCTGCGAAGAGAAAAATCAAAGATGACGAGGTTATGGCAAAAACAAAAAAACTCTCTTCTTATTTTGTGCTTCAAGGAAATCAAAGTGACACGGGTAATCCATCAGTTACCGAAAAAAGCGAAATTTCTGGAGAAACAATAGACTTCGCAGGTAAAGACTGAATTTCATGTATTTTCGTTTTTTTCTAACCTTCTATTTTTTTATCTTTTGCTCATGATAAGCAAATTAAGATGATTCTCAAATTTTCTATATTTTTTGTTTCGAAAATTTGTACACATATTTACAAGAATATGAAATTCAGGTATAAAATTTTTTTTACAGAATCTACGAAATAAATAGAGTCAAACATATCCGACAACTTCAATTTCACCCTGACGACCCTGCGGAATGGCTCATGACGCATTACGTGATTATATCGCTAAACATAATTATAAAAGAAATGACCACCTTGATTTTTCGCAGTCAAAAAGAGTGCATAATAATTCAAGCCGGTATTTGAATTCATCTACGTTCGAAAGAAAACTTTTAAATGGTGAAAAAACTTGTTTGGTTAGTATATTCTCTGAGCAAAGGATCGGTATATTGTGCTCCATGCCTTCTTTTTGGCGGCGATTCTGCTTTTTCTGAAAAAGATGGCTATAGTGATTGGAAAAATGCGGCAATAAGAATGAATCAGCATGAAAATTCTGAAAAGCATCAAAGTTGCTTGAAACTTCTAAAAGATAGAGCCAGTGCTTTTGGTCGAATCGACAAAACTTTGCTCGCTGAATATGACAAAGAAGTAGTTTACTGGAAAAATGTTTTAAAACGAGTCGTCGCTGTCATTAAGAGTTTAGCTTCACGTGGACTGCCTTTTAAAGGGCATGATGGAAAGTTAGGTTCTCTTCACAACGGAAACTATTTGATGCTTTTTGAATTGATATCTGAATTTGATCCATTTTTAGCTGAGCATATTTCGAAATTCGGTCAAAAACGATTTGCGAAGAGTTTATTCAAATACTAGCTGATAAGGTATTACAGGTTATTATTCAAGAAGTCAAAAGTACAAAATATTATTCTATCATTGTTGATTCCACACCTGACATTTCACATGTAGATCAGCTGTGTTTTTTACTGCGATACGTGAAGAAAGACGGTATGCCGGTAGAGCGTTTTGTGAAATTTCTACCAAATGCAGGCCACAAGGCTGTAGAAATGGATAACGTGATTTACAAGTTGTCATTAAAAATTGTCTAGGTCAGTCGTACGACACAGCAGGAAATATGTCAGGGATTTATGCAGGACTGCAACAGTTGATTAAAAATCGTAATGAATACGCTGAATACGTGTCTTGTGCAGCTCATTCTCTCAATTTAGTAGAAAATCACGCAGTTGAAAGCAGTTCGACAGCTGCTGCTTTTTTAATGATCTTCAAAGTTTGTATAACTTTTTCTCGGCATCTACGAGTCGTTGGGATATTCTACAATCTTACTGCAAGAAATCTGAGAAAATTACTGTAAAATCCCTTTCACTAACACGCTGGTCAGCTCGCAACGATGCCGTTTGCACTCTTGATCAGTATTACACTGAAATACTACAAGCTTTGTATTGCATAGAACATAATCTTTCACAAAAAGCTGTCACACAAAGTGAAGCCAAAGGTATTCGAAAACGTTTTGAATTACTAGAAACAGCTTTTATGCAATCTTTGTGGAGTTTTTTACTTTCGAAATTCAATGCTGTAAGTAAAAAATTACAATCAACGCAGACTAACCTTAATGAAGTAGTTCAATTGTATCAAAGTCTTATAAAAGTTGTGGGTGATGCACGTGAAGATTTTGACTTTATTGAAGGTAGAGCATTCGATTTGTCAGTCAACCAAGAATACAAAACAAGGGTAAAGCGTCGGAAAATTTATCACGATGAAACGAAAACAGAGAAGGTAACATTGCTTGGGAAAGATGACTTCAGAGTCAACACATACGATGTTATCTTTGATAATATATTACTTGAATTACGGGAAAGGTGCCGAAAATATTAAGGAATTAACGAAAAATTCTCTGTTTTGATTGATTTGGGGAACTTGAATAATGCTGACATCCGGGAAAAAGCAAAAATTTTGCAAAAAGCATTTAATGAAGATTTGTAGAGTTCTTTAGATGATGAATTGATTCATTTCAAAGCATATCTTGAATGTGATCAAAATTTGAAAACAATCAAGCCTATTGAAACTTTCAAGTTTTTCAGAAGTGAAGATCTTAACGCAGTTTTTCCAAATGTTGACATTGCTTACAGAATTTTCCTTTCCTTAGCTGTCACAAACTGCAGCGGTGAGAGATCGTTTTCTTGTTTGAAACGAGTTAAAAATTATTTTAAATCAACTATCGGACAAAATCGCTTGAATTCTTTGGCTTTGTTGACTATAGAAGTGGAAATTTTACGTGACATAGAGTGCGATGAAATCATTCGTGATTTTGCGATTCGTAAAGCACGACGTAAGAATATGTGAACATGAACCGACTACCATTTAGGCAACAGACAAACGCACTGAGCTACAAAAGCATTATGTACAACTGTCAATAAATATTATGAAAAATGATAGAATTGACATATCCTAATTTATCACTCCCAACTTTTTTAATTGTACATATTTTTCTAATGTACAAATTCATGAACGCATTCAAAAAACTCGAGGTGAGTGCATCAGTAACTGAAATGGCAAAAATTAGGCTGCTGTCTGGGGCGACAAAATTGTAACTGCCTAGGGCGGCAAATCCGCCCCTGGACATACATACCAGGCACACCTTTAGGCGATCATATGTAATTCTCGCTTTCTATGGGAAACTTTCTGCCAGAAAAAAAATTGTGAAAACTGCAGTCATGTAAGCAAGCAATAAGCAAATATATGTGTGAAAATGAAAAGAAGAATCCACTTTTATCAGAGGAAAAATGTATATTTTCTACACATTTATAAACAACAATATAACATAAAAGCATATGACGAATAAGTTTATGGTTGATGTATTCGCTTTTATTTACAAACTCTCATCCAACAAACAAGAAAAATTTGCGTTTCCCTTTCATAACCTCTCTTCCTTTAATTTGTCACACTTCCTAAGAGAACTTCCAATTTCAATTCCTCAATAATTCATGAGTAATTTTTCACTTCCCTGCAGCTATTGTCAACGTTTGCTTGCAACAACTGTCAACGCTTTGATTTTCTATTATGAAATGCCAACAGAATTTTTTCATATGCGATAATATGTGTATGTGCGTATATGTATGTGTGAGCTGTTGTTGTACGTTTTTCTTATCTTCACCGGTGACAGGTGACATTTGCCAGTATTCAAAACCGACAGCTTCGGTGAAAACCGCAAATCATTGCAATGTGGTGAAATGGGAAAAGATAAATTTCCGTAATGCTGACGGGAGTAAGCAGAAAAGTTGAAGCAAGCGTGGAAGAAGGAAAGGGAATGGGTGGATTAGAATCCTTGCGGTTGCGTGCCTGTAAACGGTTAACATACCGCAGTTTGATTTTCATGTGAAATATTACAAATAATTATTTATGGACATTCTGGTGTATGCCGCACGTAGTTGCCAGAATTTATCGTTTACATAATAGGTACTGTTATATTAGAAACTACAAAGTTCATGACTGAATATTTAATTATATTTTCTATCAGTGCGCCTTAATGTATACTACTGTTGTTTTCAAAGTTTTAATTTTCTGGGTGGGTCCATTCTTTATTGTGTACTTAGCAACAATTATTTGGAGATGAATATTATTAAGCTCATGCATAATATATTCTAAATATTCTAAATTTTAGAATTTTAAACTATAAGGACTTTTGACACGATCCTCTTCGAATAACAGCCGTAGTTAGAAGGCGGAAGCGACAGCAGATGAGCTGAAACAATCGGTTGTTGCGACTTCCATTCCCGTTTGAGTCCCAGTTCTATTTTTTCCTGTCGCTCCTGAAGGTTGTGCAACCTCTGTCCTGACATAGGTAGACCGGATTCTAAAAACCACCCTTTCCGATGGACGGTGAAAGGACCAATGGTCTCTCTGTTCAATGAAATCAGCACTCCCCGATATGATTCTTCAGTTTTCCGAGCCTTATGTCTCCTCAATTACGAGTTGAAGAGTTTTATGGGGTGGATGGTGCACAAAGAGCCAGACGCGATAGTGAACGTGTAGTGGAAGATCCACCATGGTCAAAGTCGCTAGTATAATTCCCTTGTAGACCTAACCAACCTTGGCCACCGCTTCCTTTTAAAGTTTACTTTGTTTTCTATTTCCATTAAAAGGTAACGCATCAAAAGGTAGCAGCCAGATATACTACTTTTTATAATAAACAGCCAAACTACCTTAAAATATTTTTAGGCATAATATTATAACATAAATCCGATATTCGATTAAAGCTCATAAAGCTTTTACTTATAAAATCATTTAGTATTTTAATCTGATACTTGACTTCAACTACTTAAGCAACTAATTTTCCTCACCATTTCGCATAAGCATACACACAAGCTATTATTGATGCGCCTTAAGGTATGCTATTACACATATGCAACACCAGCTGTGGCATATTTGCATTACCAGCACTGCAAAACTTTTATGTCTGCTCATTTACCATTTGTAGTGGCGGAAATAAAAGTTCACAACCAAAAGGCAGGGTGTGCAACAGCTGCTGGCGCTAGCATGATTGCTGCTGCAACTTCTAGAGTCTGCTGCAGCGTAAACTTCGAGCTGCCATTAGTAAGCGCGGCACTTACTCATAGCGCCTGCAAGCCGGCACTGTGTTGTTGCTGATGCTGTATGCCGGCATATTTCTCACATGTGAAAATCAAGCAGCGTTGCCTACCTTCCGGCTGCTGCAATGCTCGCACTTTACTCGGATTAGCAGCATTAGCGGTAGCAAGCGCAGCAACGTTGTGACGCGTATAAATAGTTGCAGCATGTGGCTGCAAAAAATTGTCGAACTTATGCATGTCAAATTGAAAGGAGCAGCACTTAAGTGCGCAAAAGGCAGCCTAAAAGTAGGCACTGCCGTTGAGGCAAGGCAGCGTACGCTGCTCGGGTGTGTGTGGTGTTGTATTTATGTGCAATTATATGTGATTGAGTGGAACTACTTAATGGTACAGCGAATTTGTTGCCAACTCCGTGGAAGTAATCGGCATAATTTGCGGCACAGCAACAAATGGCGGCAAGTTAAACAAAACTCCGAAGTAAGTACATGCGCACATATGAGGCATGCAAATTTGCATTGTACCGCCGCACGAATTAGATGCCATTTAATTGCTATACCAATTCAAGCATGCGCGGATTCACACTCAATTAGCTAAGTAAAAGCGAGTTTAGAAATTTTCGAAAATTCGCAAACGTCTCTGGAGCAGAAGAAGGAGTTTAAGAAGGCAGAGTATAAGTAGAAATGATTTGGGTTAAGAAAAGTAATTAGGGTACGAAATGCTTAGCGCATCAACAGCTGCTGCAGTTAGTTGCCTAAATGTACGCAATGTAGTCTAAATACGTTCTGTAGAGCGGCTTCAAGGTAGTATATGGTATTTTTATTGAAGAGACACATGGTCGTGGTTTTATTGTACCTTCGTGATACAAATATGATTAATATTAGGCTTTACTAACAGATCTTTTTTGATAGAGTTCCAATCTATTGCAATAGAAAAAGCACGCCGCTGCAACATATGCTCCTTGAAGTATATTAAAAATGTTAGCTTTCTTTGAAAGCCTGTGCTTTTCTACTCTCTACTCCTAAAAGAACACAACAGATTTATGCCATTCCCTGAGGATACTTTCAATAATGTGGTCTATGAAACAAGACAAGTTCTGAGCCCTTCGGATTATATTGCTGAACAGCTGTTCCAAATAAGACTAGCAAGGATCAATTCAGACCCTTTTTGTTATACTCGTAGTAGGAGGAAGCATCGAAAGCCGGAGTGTGGGTCTTCTATTGACTTTGTATACATCGAACAATACGTACTGACATCACTTTGAAATTTTTATAGATAGTCTCTGAAGTACTCATGCCCGCTTAATATTTGGGTAAGGTGGGAATCCAAGTCCCCATGTTGTCTACTTATCCACGTATGGCTGTCAGATATAAGTCTGTGGGTTCACCGTCCTTTAGTTGAGGTTTGCCACCGCTGCTCTCATATGGTTATGCTCTTCTTTCTCTTTTGGGTTTCTGTAATTAGCGCAGATAGTTCATATAATCTCTTGAACTTGTCTCCCTGGCTGTCTATGGGCGGCATACTAGCTAGCACTTCAGCTGCTTCACTGGATATTCATATGTAGTTCGGAAAGCATTTGTTACTCTTATTGCTGTGAGTCTATGCACCGCATTTATTGGTCTGGCATATGCTTTTGTGTTCCTATCCACACTGGAGCTGAAGTATATAGTAGCATTAGACCCTTATTATTTGAATTTTGTAAGCTTTCGTCAACCTTTGTCAGCTATTTAAGGCTTGTTAGGTAACTGAAAGTCTTTAACGTGACCAGTCCTTACCGCTCTCTCCAGTTTAGATCTCTCGTGTCTCATAGAGGCGTTATTACTTTGGTGGTTTTATTAGCGTTCTAAAAACCCAGAATTATTCTATATACTACTAGCGAGTTTCTACCGATTTTCTGGCTCTTCTAATTACATTTACAATAACAAAAACAAAACAACAAAATATACTATACATTAATTAATACACAAATAATCTGTTATCTTCCCATATGAGTAATTCAGGGACATTTTTAATAGCTGCCAAAAATATTTATCTAAGAAATCCAGCACTTGCAAGAAAGTCAATGTGCCACCGCCAAGATGTACACAATATTCCTTACATAAGACGCCCCTACATTACAATTCATAAGCATTGTCTGAGGTGAGTAATAACACCATACAAATACACGCTCATACCATAAATGTTTATGCTCACATTAAGCAGCCACGCTGCCAAACAACAAAGCTACTCCTACGCCCTATAAGTTCACCATTGTAATCATTTTGTCAATTTTTCTTAGCATACATTTGGGGGCGCACATATATTAAGCAAACGAAGGGAAGCAAATAATAGTGATACGCGCGAAAACGCAAACAAAGCGGCAGGTAGTAAGCGAAAGAAGCAGCATATCTGCGAAATAAGGATGATATACGTGTGTGTATATATCTCACGCCTGGATCCCACACATCGAGAAAGAATGGCTTGCGGAAATATAGCACAAACGAGTGCATTGAAAAGTCACTATGCCACACACAGATATTTTCGGAGAAAACTCACACATACGCACACTTGTATGTGTTGTTGTGCATGTGGCACTAATGGTGTGTATCGGTGTGGCAGCAGCATCTTGTGGCAGCATTTTACCTTGACACGTCTGTATTTGCTTGGCGCTACGTTTCGTTGCGTACGTTCATTGCGCTTGTTTGCGCGCGATAAATGTGCCACAATTACTCAAAATAAAGTAGCAAAAGTTACATTTGGCGGGCGCTTGTTGCATAATTTAGGGCAGCTACAAAAGTGAAATTTGTTTGCATATTTTTCATAAAAATTCCCGCACAAACTATAGCTGTGTGTGTGTTCCACTCTCAGTGCAAGTTTTTGTGTGTTTTACACTGAGCGCGAGTGCGTGTGTGGTTGGGTGCTGTTGGCTTTAACTGTCAGCACATGTGCGCCTTTGCGTATGTGTGTGTGAAACTGACAAACGCGCATTGTCTGTCGAGACACCCGCCTGATAAGCTTATTACTCAGAGCGCGTCAGTTGGCGCTGGCTTTCGCTTCTCCATTTCGACTCCACTGACACTCAGCCATTATTTTCGTCTTAATATATGCTCGTTACTTAGCGCTTTTGTTGTTGCCAGCTAGTTGTTGCCAGCTAGAAGATAGCACATTCTATGTAAATAAATAATAATAATAATCTAACAAGCTGAGAAGAATATTTAAATGTAGTATGCTTTTAGCTTTCCTAAAATTTCTGTAAGATTTTATACCAACAAATGTACTTTCCACATTTATCGCATATACTAAAAGCGTTTCAAGGAAAAGTTCCCTGTAAATACAGTACAGTAGCCCAAAAGTATGCTTATCAAATTTAACCTTAGTGTAATGTAACAAAAACATTTTTACCAAGTATTTCCAACTCAATCATAAATCTTCATCTTCACATCCATTCATTTCCCGTAAAATTTAAGTTGCCTAGCTTTTAAATCTTTCTTGTACTTAATGCCCTCACCTTTCCCGCGCGCCCCCCTTTATTTTGCTTTGTGTTAATTAAAATGAAATCTTTGCTTATTTATTCAATGCTAAGTATTTATTATGATAAGCCTCTGGCTGCGTGCCAGGCGTGTAGCGATAATGAAAACCACAAATTTGAGTGCTCGCCGCGGCGCCCCTTTAAATAGTTGCGTATACGCCGTGCTGAGCCGCAGGCGGTTTAAGGCGGAATTTTGAATTGGTTTTAGTTCGGTGTAAAGAAAATTAAATGAGAAGTGTACTTGGTATATATTATATTATATCTCTCTTTACTGAAATAAGTTGAGCGAGCTTTGTAATCTTTGAAAATTTTGATATTAAACCGATTTTTGGAAATTCTTTAGATAACAGATTGCTTTGTTTCGAAAATTTTAGTTCAGATGAACAAGGAAACATATGTAGGTTTCTTTTAGTTATTTGTTTAATATTTAATATATATTTATATTTTTAATATTTTTAAAATAATTTTTTATTTAAGTAGAGTTTCTGTTGAACAAATTTTTGTTTTAGTTTTTTGTTTAATTCTAAAATCAAAGAGTCTGCCGAAAATCGAATTTTGTTTTTTTCCCTTCGTCCAAGTTTTAAGTTAAGGCTTTGACTAAAACCCCTTTTTTTTGTTAGATGATCCTTTAAAAACTTATCCTGCCAACGTGGGCGTATCTTTTTTCCGAGGGATCACCGGAAATGGCGTCGCAATGGCCGAGTTTAAAATACTTTTTTCCAAAAATTTCAGAATGCCTTTGTTAATAGTGTATGTTTGTAACAATAAAAAAGTCTTCTAAAGTATTTAATTTTTTATATGAGAAAAATATTTTTGAAGAAATGATATGTTTAACTCGAGAAAACCTATGCAATTCCTTAATTAACACTGTCGGCATTCGTAATGCATAATGCTGAAGTGTTGGAAAAACTTTGTGTCAAAATATGTTGTGGTCTAGAACAATGTCATATATATTCAGCACTTAACCACATCATAGTTATGAAAACATTTTCACCCAATTTCTTTTTCTACATATTGACTTACGAGTATGTCGGTCAAAGTACGGTGGAAGGTCGGAAGTCAGGAAATATTATGGCTAGGGAAGGGGTAAACTGAATGTATTAAGTTTAAGATTACCTCAACTATATACGAAAGCATATTTCTACGGAATTTTATGACTATAGCTTACACACTCAGCGAAATATTTGGAACAAAAGCTGTTAGAGTAACGAAAATCATTATAGAAAGTGGCTGCAAGACCGGCATAAGTCAAAAAAATCGATTTTCCAGAAAACGCGTTTAAAGTTTTCAACTGACTACAACCTTACACGGTGACTCCAACCTTACACCTCTTCTCAAGCGGAGCATATAAGAGGTATTCATATGAATTTTTCACTCAACATGAAGTATGATATAACGAACAATTCTGCAGCATTAACTCAAAAATCACGTTTTTTGATTTATGCCGGTCTTGCAGCAAATGAGCGATATGTGAAACCTGGCCAACCAGCCAAATCAGCAGCAAAACCGAATATCCAAAGTAGCGCTCTGTAGGAGCATGCATGTGCATGTGGTGTTATGAGCTTCTAAAACCCGGATCTAATAATAATACTTCTGATAACTACTCTTCAAATTGAAACGAGTTATTGACGAAAAATGCCCGGATTTAACGTCTAGACACAAGGCAAAATATTGCCATCATAATAGCGGTCGACGTCATGTGGTAACACCAGTTGCAAACTACTTGCGACTTAGAAGTTTTGCTCACCCATCTTATAGCTTAGACAAGGGAGAAAGTCTAACTATTATTTATTGCAGTCCCTGCAGACCTGAGTCTCTGGTAAACGGGTCACACCAGAAGGTCTCTATGGTGCTAGAGGCAGTTTGACCCAATTAATTATTATACCTATTTTTGACTCTAAGGCACATATCATCACGGAAGACTCTCTCTTAATTTCAATAATAAATCTCACGGCTTGACGAACATTTTCAAAAAAAAGGCCATATTCACTGGGGTGCAACATGTTCGGTATCTATTTGGTTAAACAAGTATGTAACAATTTTGACAGTTTTTTGGTATTAGATAAAAAACATTGCAGGTTGGAGTAAATCACAAATGTCTCACCCTAGAAACAGTTCCTCTAACAAATAACTGTCCTACATCTAAAGGTGGAGCACTTTCCATTAAAATATCTCAATTTGTTAATATATACATATATGTACATATCGTCACCTAAAATGCAAAACTACGTAACATCACTTTTCATAAGTCTAAATAGAAAGGAAAAACGATATAATAGAAACCCCTCATAATGAAACAAAATTTGTGATTTGGTTATAAAACGGTCATATATTGGTTAGCATACACTCATATTGAACAAAATTTCGAGTTTCAGTTATAAAACGGTATATATTGGTTAGCATACACTCATATTGAAAAAGAGTTTGGGGTTTTGGTTATAAAACGGTTATATATTGGTTATTATATCTAACAGCTATTTCGATTTTCTTTGATGATACGTTGTTTTGCATTTTAGGTGACGAAATATAACTCTTTATAAGCAACATTTTGTGTGAGCAGCAAAATACATTTCTTTTTCATTTCAACATTATGGAATAAAAAAATTTATTTTTTTTTAGAAAATTTTCGAAAATTAATCTAGAAAAAAATACAATTAACCCTTTTCCAACCGAAGCAGAATAAAAAAAAATTTTCGCTACGAAAAGTTTATAAAAAAAATATTTTTTTTAGTAAAACTCTGAATAAAATTAACAGAACTTAAAGGAAATGTCTCCCCTCTTCGTGCAACATGCTTGCCACGTTCTACTCACACGCAGTTAATTATTTTCTTCAATTCCCGCTTTGCTTCAACTAGTGATTCCATTAATATCCCCGTAGTGACTTTTGCCGATTTGCCGCAGCTGCTCCAACTGCGTCCCTCTCCCCCCGCGCTCAGAGTAGCCAACTACGGCAAGCTGCTTAGCAAATCGATAGCCACACGCTCTCAGCAGATTAATCAACTCGCTTAGTAAAGTGATTTAGAACGCAAGCGAAGTGAGGAAGAATTTTAGTTGGCGCAGGGAATGTTAGAGCAGGTGTCAGGGGGAAGGGGACTGTGAACTAAACAGCATGTAGCTGAAAGTGAATTAATTTATTTTCCCAAAAAGTTAATGAACATACGTGTTGGCGATGTAATGAAAGTGTACGCTACAACATAAGCAACAACAAAAAACACAATAATGCAAGCGAATCAAGCTGCGGTAGGAAAGGTGGCCAACTATACTCATCTTTATATACACATGCAACACAGATCAAAGCAACATGTGCGGCATTAAATCAACAATGGAAAGGAATATACCAATATATCGTTGGCTCAAGGCATTATACTTCTCATATGTGTCTGTATGTGTATGGTAATTATCTCCGCTTGCTTGTATGCAAGCAGATCACTTTCGACTTTTGCTATTATCGGTTTGCTTAAGCATCCCTTTCGTATATTAATAATTTTGCAGTCAAAGCTAATCAATTGTTCGTTGCTAGGCACACACACACGCGCGCACATATATAAACATGAGCATGAGAGGCTGTGTGCTGTAAGCTTTTACCTATTATGTTTTGATAATATATTGGCATATAACTGTATTCCATAGGCGTGCCACATGTTCGCACACATTTATGTATGTATTTGTGGCTTACAGGCATTTAGCAAGAACAACAAAAAGTATTTCTAATATATCCGCCCCTTGCACTCAAATTCAAGCGCTTATTGCTAATAAAAGCTAAACCGAGAGCTGCAAACCCGTTCCTATACACGCACACACACACATAATCTATCTAATTTCAGTATCTACTAGCCTACTCCTTCGCCCTCCCGTCCTTTCGTCTGCTTGGCTTCTCCATTTCAGTCTCACTATCACAAGCATCTCGTCCGAGTCGAACGTTATTGATTAGCCGCAAGGCCAACTGTCAGTTATCAAAGCTTGCCATATGCACTGGAATTTATGTGTGTGTTCAAAATATTTTTGCAGTCCATATATGTATGTGTGCGTGTATGTGTTTCTTCTGTATAAATTATTCGCCCGCGAGCGTTAACTGAGATGAAAGTGAATGTCAACCTCGAGTTGGCTAGGATATTGGTATTGAACTGAGTAAAGCAATGACTTTAGTAGAGCAAATATAAAGAAATTTAATATTTTAAGCATATCGACGATAAAAGTATGACAGAACATTTTACCATTAATATGGCAACTTATTATGATAAATGTTTCAAACCATTTCTGTATAAAAGTAAATATTATAACATAAGGTTTTAAGTGTATTCACGTAGCCGAACAATAAAATAAATATCCGAAAAAGAAAGTAAAATACTATGCGTTTTGAAAATTCGAAAAATATTTTTATTATTATTATTTTTTTTAATATTATGATATTTCTAGAATATTCTCCCAAAGTTTCAAGCCAATCGCAATAAACGTGTAGGAAATAGCATCTTTGGGAGAGCAGTTCGTCAGGCTAAAACGCTCGTCTAATACAAGCTTTGATCGTGTTTTTATCGGACATCGTTTTCAAAGTCTATGGTCACAATTTTCACAGAAACTTGTGATGCCAATAAGATCGGAATTTTTCACAGCGCCTAAATATGTTGTACACGTGATTGATCGAAGGGTGTTTCTATTACTTCCTTCAAGGTAATATTTGGTAAAAATTATACCTAAAATAATACTGTTTTGTTTGTAAGGTTGCCAAGTCATTCTTGTTTTCAAATTCTTTGTATAATGCTTCGTCGTGTTTGAGCGATGGCTCCGGAAATCAGCTACCAATAAGTGAATTTCAAAAAAAAATTAAAAATTCTTAAAATATTATTCAAATATTGCACTGTGATATGATCGAAAGTAGTAATAAATTAACTTATTTATTATGTCAAAAAGATGTTGGTTAAAACAATCATTTGATCGGCCGTCAAACCCTCAATGAATTTTTATGCTGTCTTTTCTATTTTCTGTACATATTTCTGGACTAGGCAACACTAAGTGTTGCCAGGTGCAATCTGACATTTCCATTGGAAAGTTTGACATTTTTTAGCATAACATCACTCAGAACATTTTGACATTTAATCGTGAATTGTTTTATTAACAGGGAATTAAAAAATTCATCTCGGCCAAAAAATGGAATTAACTCGTGAACATTTTCGTGCGATCATTTTTCACAACTTTCGACGTGTATTATCACGACAAGAGTGCATCGATGAACTAAAATCTTTGTATGGCTATGAAGCACCATCCTATAGCACTGTGAAAAACTGTTACAACGAATTCAATCGTGGCCGACGCTCGCTCAAAGACGAATTCCGTGAAGGTCGTCCAAAAACAGCCGTTGTGCCAGAAAACATCGATGCCGTACGTGAACTGTCATGTAACATACCTTCAGATAGAGGCATGCCTCTGCATTTCTCCCACCAGCATACATTCGATATTGCATGAACACCTGGCCGTAAAAAAGGTTTGTTCTCGTTGGATCCCGCACAATTTGACAATCGCTCAAAAAAAGGCTCGTGTGGATTGGTGTAAAGAAATGCTGAAAAAATACGATCGCGGTGCTTCAAAAGACGTTTATAAGATCGTCAGAGGTGACGAATCATGGATCTTTGCGTATGAGCCCGAAACAAAACAGCAATCGACCGTGTGGGTCTTCCAAGACGAGCCAAATCCAACGAAAAAAAACCATTTTCGTTGATAAATATGCCTATTTTCATTATTAGGACAGAAATATATATAGCAGTCCTCGTAACTCTTTCCATGTTTGTTTGGAATTTTTTTTTTTAAACTACATTAGAACTTGTTGTTGTAAAAACGGTTGGTGTGAAATTCTTTATAATTTTTGACGTCGCTATACCGAAATAACTGTCTATAGCTCATTGTTTGGCAGATGGGCTGAAAATTGATTCACCGTATTTATATTTGTTTGTTGATTTATATTAAGGAAGGAAAGTATTCTTATAAGGAAACTTAATGCCTGATTCAAATCAATTTTTATACAGAAATACCATGCGGTACCAAACTCACTATTGAGGAGCAGTCCCAAATACTGTAATACTCAGAAATTGGAATCTCCACAGAAAACTTGCAACGAGGACGAAAAGAAATGAGAATACGATTGATCCCAATGCCAGAAGATCCCAAAATCTATGATAAACAATCGAAGCAACCGACCCCCTACAATAAAAGAAAAAAAGCTCAACAAATCAGTCGTTTGGCGGTTAATAAGTAAACCCCTCGCAAATTTGGTGTCAATTTCTCTTCCAGTCACTACTCGACACGTACAACAAATCCTGAAAGCAGATGAAACCATTCGATATGAAAAGTGAAGTAATGAACCTAGACTTTTGTGGAAAGAAACAAGTTGAAGCAACTTTAGTTTGCCGAAAGTCTCTTTTTTGAGACACCGAGTCATATTTAGTGAAGAAAAAAATTTAGTTTAGTTGGTTTTCAATATCGTGATATTCGTCGTAAGAAAAAAACCCGATTCGCTGGAAACTTTCAAGGAGAATCGCTTATGATATGGGCCGCATTTGGACAGCATGGAAAAACTACAGTTTGTTTTGTATTACACAAAATGTTCTCAGAAAAATACATAGAGCTTCTGGATAACGTGGTAGTACAGTTTGGTGAAATATATCGTGGTGAAACGTGAACTTTTCCATACGATAACACACCAATTCATAGAGCTGTGTCTACTCGAGGATTATTGGATAGCAAAAACATTGATGTTTTGAAGTAGATGGTAGTAAATCCGGACCTAAATCCCATAAAAAATCTATGGGGCATTTTAATCAAGAAAGTATAGGTCAAGAGAAGTCTGGTTATAGAACATTTTTATGCAGCAGCTTTTTTCTACATCGAAGGGTATATTTTTTTTTATATAGCAATATTATCTACTTATTTGCCATCTATCCAGGTTATGCATATATCATAGGTCCTTTTTTGGGATAGCATATGAGATATATTTCGAGTTCGGGGACAAAGAGCGGACACAAAATGTGTGTAAATATTGTAATTTCATAAAGTGCCGAAGTGTAAGTACAAAAAGAGTGATCGAAGTATTGCAGATACCATTTTTATTTCGTCGGAAAGGTTAAATGCTAATAGTGGGGAGGTTGCAGCTTTTTGAGTTTTATGGCTATGATTATAAGATTGACGGCAAGGTTCTAAATTTGTTAAACATTATAAAAAATGAGAGTTAGACGAAAACAAAAATAAGTCTAACTAGTCTGAGTTGTCATAAATATGTTACATTGACCAAAACTATTTATAACTTAAACTATTTATAACTACTTATGAAGATGCGTGTTGTGATGAGCTTCATGCCAAACGAAGAAGAAGACGAAAAAACAAATTAATATTTTAGTGAGCGATAAGAACAAGTGAAACCAGGGTTTGGAAAACAAAACAGTTCACATGTCAAAAGAATAAAAAAGGAAATGCGTCAAATCGTCAAGGACTTCGTTCAGACAGAAAGTTGAAAAGAGAGCTGCAAGCACAGAATTCTTACGAAAACGACAATCTCCATAACAACCGCCAATATAACTGAGACATGAAAATTCAAAGCAATAACAACTACAGCAATAACAACAGCAATAATATCAACAAAATTTGACAGCACTTTGGTGGCTTCAAGTGATGCCAGAGTCAAGAAAATGAAACCAACGGCATAAGCACCAAAGTTTAATGTTTTGAGAGGAAAACTGCGTTAATGAAATGAACTGACCACGCAGGTAATGTGGGCGGGATGAAGTATAAAGCGGGGGTTGAAGAAGTAAGGCAACAGCTAAAGGTGGCAACGAGCACATACTAAATTTTGTAGCCATAATGAAGAGAAAAGTTAAGTGCAGCATGTATGAAAGAAAAATGCTAAATGGCAGATGGAAGTACAACGAGTCAATGAAGCAGACGAGAGGTGGTGAAAGCAAATGAGAAAAGTAGCGTAAAGCAAAATGTATTTACATCATATTAAAGCGCGTTCGCTTTGAGTAGGAATAAGGTAAAGTAAAAGAAATGAAATTAGGTTATTGTATAGAATATCGACTAATTTAGCTGTTTTACGGTTATCTAAACTTTAAAAATTGAAACTGAAGTACAGCTGCCTGCGAAGAGCCCAAAGGTATGTTACATTTTTATGAATACATAAGGTAAACTACAAACAAATAAGACATATTTAATAAATATTTTTATGCCTTGTCTCCCAATAATATTTGCAAGTAAGAAACCCTAAAATTTTCCACAATTCTTCCCCACTTCAACACTCATAACTAGAATTATATATTTTGCACTAACTTCCTCAATACAACTTAATCACAGCCTTAAACTCTTCAACAGCATGGAGCTTAAGTCGGCTTTGGCATACTTTTCGGTGCTTTACCTACACTTTAGCTAAGCAAGTGTTGTACCGAGTGCTGTCGCAAACACCAGGCAAGGTTAGGGCACGTAGGAAATGAAAACCTACAAAAACACCCACAGCAGGGCAGAGGAAAGAGGATGTGAAATAGTAATCGGAATAATAAAATTAAAAACAAGAGCACGAAAAGTGAAAGCATTAGCGACTCACAACGCTTAGCCAGATAACTGTTAGCGAGAAACGAATGCTTTGCGCTTAAAGCTCATAATACCCATAGACCATTGTGCTTGGGAAACTAATGAAATGCGCGCGCGGGCTGCCGCGTCCATACTTTCAGTATTTCCGGCACGTAGCCCACTCACGCCCACTTGGCTGGCGCTTTAAGCCCGTTCAATTTGGGAGTGACACACAACAAAGAAGAACTGGAAGCAAAAAGTAAATGGGCTACAGTTGGGCTGAGATCGGAGTGGTGTGGAGGAGGGTATAGCAATTGAGATGTGCGGCTGGCTGCGTAGGTGCTGCTTGAGTATTCCTATCATTTGAACGTCATGTCGCGCGGAAGACATAAATGGCATGCTGGTCATGTGCGGAACGCTCCAAAATATGAAATCCAACTAAATTCGCCGTTATTTATGCGTTAAGTACGTTCCTATACTCACTAATCAGTTGCGAAAAGTCAGAAGTAACGGTTTTGTTATGAAGATTATATTTGGTTTTAATTATTCATATAATTTTTTTACATTTATTTGGGCATAATAACTCGTAATTTCAACGAGAAGATAATTTGTGCTAAAACATTGTTTATAAGCTATTTAATAAGTCAGATGAGAAGTATAAATAAAGGAGCACGTGAACAAAATTTTGGAGTGTGGCACCCTTTACAATATTTGGCTAATGTTTAGTTAGATGCTGAAATACAATATTTTATGAGACTGAAAAGGTCCATCTTCATCTATAAAGGGGTTTTCAATAAGAGCGCTACATACTATGCTTGGAAACCGTCGAAAATGGGGTTAAGCGTCTGGACTCGTGCAAGCTTGCCCGTAGTGGCCATGCTTATTAAGTTGAGTTCCATACATAATGAAATCGTTTTCGGAATACTTTGAAGGTGTCTTTAAACCATATAATACCACTAATGCAGTTTTGAAGTCAGTTGGCAAGATTTCTCGAGAACTACACAACCGATCTTCATGAAATCTTCCACAGGTCTTTGAGATACAATTGCTATGGACGAAGGATTCTTTTTTCAATTACAACTATGTAAAAAAAAAAATTTTGCGAAATTTTAATTTTTTTGTAAAAATGTCTGCCAAAAATCAAATTTTTTAAGGTTTTAACTTAATCACGTATTTTTCCACTTTACTCGTAGATGATCTTGTAAGGAGTTAGCCGGTCAACACGGTCTCATATTTTATCCGAAGGGTCATTTGAGAATTTCTTTCTATACAAATTTTTATATTTTATATGAAAAAAAAAAAATTGTTGAAAAAGGTATCCCATGTTAAGGAGTTAAACAAAGTAATCGAAGAGAGAAAGCATATATCGGTACATCTGTTTGGATTACGAAAAAATCACTCCACTACTCAACAAGTGTATAGATTAACTAGAGACATTGAAAATGCTTTTGAGGAAACAAAAGTTAGCTCCTAGATGTTTCTGAAGCTTTTCGTAAAGTTTGCCAGGGAAGGCTCCTAAACAAAACTAAAACGCTTTTAACAAAAAGATATTACAATCAAATGTCAGAACGAAAATGAAGAATTAGAAGTAAGATTCAAATAAAATAGTGAAAATACGTTTTTATATGCATAATATTTATCAACACGTATTGGCTATTGGGTAGAAGTTCTGGCCTATCCACATATAACCAAATTCTTGTTTACAACAAGGTGTTCAGACCAGTTTGGAGTTATTGGTTACAACTTTGAGGCGACTCCAAAAAGGCCGCCAATGCGTCTTGGCATGTTAGCGGTCACGATCTTGAACGCGATCCCGGAATCGACTCAGTCGCCCTATCAATCAACAAATATTTTGCTTATATACTACTTGTATATATCTTATATAGAAAGTCTTTCTGACCATGTGAACACTGAAGCTTCAGTTCTCGTCATTCAAAATAAATAGAAAGAAAGGCTTAAATTGAAAAACCCGTATCAACTTATACAGTGGTCAGGCACTCTGAAATTTATACTCCACCTAAAAGGAACTGAATTTTATATATTGGGTGTATCAGGAAAAGCTCAATCAGTGAATCAGAAATCATTATATTAGTGATAAGAATTTCTGAACCTATACCGATTCAATGCAAATGCATAGGTAAACCTCACTGTAGTTAGGAAAATGTGTGCACTTATTTGGACTAATACATATTCTAAACACAATTTGATTGGGGCTCGGGGAAAGTCTGGACTAATTGCTTCAAATTATAGTATTTCCAGATTACACTCGAGAAGTTTTTTCCTCAAAACCGTATGACTATTACTCACATACTAACTGACATATTTGTCTTAAAATTTTATAGATATATAAAAATCATTATATGTGGTATATAGGAAATGGGGTAGTTCGTGTACTAATTTCGCACATAGCAGATATCAAATATTATATATTCACTTATTTTTGCTAAAATATTTTACATACTAACACTGATATACACGATATGAAGCATATCGGAAATTAAAAATTTTTATTCGGTAAATGGAACTACAGGTAGTACCAATATATAGGGTATTTACCCTATTTTATCCCTCGCCTAAAAGTTGTTCCTAACAAGCATACACTATTACTAGTAAGATGTTATCTCTGAACTTCATTAAGATTATAGAAATATTGACCAAAGCCAAAGTTCGAAAATGTATTTATTATTTGTATAAAGTAGGTATGCGGTCGATAAGGGAAGAATGACATGCTGTCATTCAAATTTCATTACTCGATCTCACATATTGACCGATGTAGTATGTAACGGGTGATTTTTTTGAGGTTAGGATTTTCATGCATTAGTATTTGACAGATCACGTGGGATTTCAGACATGGTGTCAAAGAGAAAGATGCTCAGTATGCTTTGACATTTCATCATGAATAGACTTACTAACGAGCAACGCTTGCAAATCATTGAATTTTATTACCAAAATCAGTGTTCGGTTCGAAATGTGTTTTCGCGCTTTATTTTGTTCAGCGATGAGGCTCATTTCTGGTTGAATGGCTACGTAAATAAGCAAAATTGCCGCATTTGGGGTGAAGAGCAACCAGAAGCCGTTCAAGAACTGCCCATGCATCCCGAAAAATGCACTGTTTGGTGTGGTTTGTACGCTGGTGGAATCATTGGACCGTATTTTTTCAAAGATGCTGTTGGACGCAACGTTACGGTGAATGGCGATCGCTATCGTTCGATGCTAACAAACTTTTTGCTGCCAAAAATGGAAGAACTGAACTTGGTTGACATGTGGTTTCAACAAGATGGCGCTACATGCCACACAGCTCGCGATTCTATGGCCATTTTGAGGGAAAACTTCGGACAACAATTCATCTCAAGAAATGGACCCGTAAGTTGGCCACCAAGATCATGCGATTTAACGCCTTTAGACTATTTTTTGTTTCTAAAGTCTACAGAAATAAGCCAGCAACTATTCCAGCTTTGGAAGACAACATTTCCGAAGAAATTCGGGCTATTCCGGCCGAAATGCTCGAAAAAGTTGCCCAAAATTGGACTTTCCGAATGGACCACCTAAGACGCAGCCGCGGTCAACATTTAAATGAAATTATCTTCAAAAAGTAAATGTCATGAACCAATCTAACGTTTAAAATAAAGAACCGATGAGATTTTGCAAATTTTATGCGTTTTTTTTTTTTTTTAAAGTTATCAAGCTCTTAAAAAATCACCCTTTATATGTGTGAAAATGTAGCCATAAGCACTAGCACCTACATATTTGGGGTTTAAATAGTTTTTTTCCGATTTTGACAACTTTTATACCTGAGATGACATATCTCAAAAGCAATATTTCCTCAAAGTTTTGTCCAAATAGCTACTTTGATGCTCCTTTGGTATATTGTAAAGTAAAAAGTTGTGAAAAATAGGTGAGGCTATAGTGCGATTGCGGCCATTTCATCAAAACAGCATAAGAAAGTCAAAATAATATTAAGAACAATATTGGTCCAGTAATTTTTGAAATATTAAATTTTTACCCACAGGTGCGCGATACCATGCCTTTTGTTTAATTTTTAGACCCGCTTCTATGAAGACTTTCCGCACTATCTTTAGTGTAAAATTTAATGTCTATGACGCAATCAATATATGATTTGTATGCATATCATTATTATTAGTTACCAAGGTAGGAGGCATGTACATTACAGCTATTAGAGAGCGCGGCCTCATTTATATTTTACACGGTTTTAAACCACATATACCTCTTACTAATACTAACTTTTCTATGATATTAGTGTTTGGAGTTTATTTATGGAACATTATAGTTTTTCGACTAACGATAATTGTGGGCACGGCAGTGGTTCGATAACAACCTCTATTTTTCCTCAAATTATCACTTCCGCTGATGGACGATCAGACTGATAGACAAAAAGTCACTCTGTACTAATATCGTTTGTCTCGAATCTCTATTAGTTTTAGGTGATACAAGCAACCAATAGATGAATTAAACTACTACACTCTGTAGCAGCATGTTGCGGAAAAAGCGGAATGTTGCGAGAGTATCAATATAAACACATGGATAAGCCGTGAAGGGAAATATATATTTAATAGATTTGCCACTGAAGTAGATCCTATTACATTTTAATATCGAATTAGTTTAAAAAAGCAAACAAGAAAAATTCCTTAACATTAAATTTTGTTTGCCGAATTTTATGTGTCTTAAATTGAGAAATTTAAACTTTTTCAAGCGTTTTTAATGCAACCAAAAAAAAGCAGTAAGCTCTTGAAAGCGAAGCGTTCAGCACAAAGCCCTTGCTGACACATTTTTAGGCGCAAATTTATTTTCGCAGCTGAAAATTTACACTCCTAAATTGCTAATAAACAAAACGCGCATAAAAAGCGACGCTGAAGCGACACCAAAGTGATAACAAACAGCAGCAGTAATATGACAATAAATAAGTCAGCAGTGACAAGCAGCACACAGCCACACGCGTACCGGAATTCACAGGCCTGTATGTGTGAGCGCCTCGGTGCTGCCGAAAAAAATTAGAAGCTGACAAAGAGCTGAAAAAGAAGCGGAGGAAAAAGCACGTTTATCACGCCACGGAAAGGCAGCAGACGCACGTTTTAATGCTTAGACAGCGCTGCATACACATATAACTGTATGTGTGTTGGTGCTTCGAGCGAGCTTGTTGTTTTTATATTTATACGCTAATGCGCCGCGTAAAGGCATTAAATCAGAAAGGCGAAAAAAAAGTGAGCACCCGGAAAGAAACGCCAGCAAACAAAGAAATGCCGCGCGAAGGAAAATAATGTTTGTTGCCTACATATAGGCGCTGGCACGCAACGGGAGATGTGGTGTGAAATTTAAAGCTGCCTGCCATATAAATGGAAACTAACTGGAAAAAAGTGCAGACAATCATAAAAAATGGTAAAGGAGGCTGGTACTCTGCTTGGCAAACGCTTAGTCCGTGGCGACTGTCAGCTGACGCCCTAAATTATGCTACAACGTGTGCATTTTTATTCGAGCTCAAACGAGTGGCAAACGGCAGCAGAGTGAATAAAAAATATGGCTTGGTGTGTATGATGGTGAACGTAGTTGAGGAAATGGGTTTAAAATAAGTGCGAAAATATATGGAAAGAAGTAGGGAATGATAAGCATAGCCGGAAATAGAGCTAAAACAGTTGTAAATATTATGAAAAAAAAAAACAAAAACAAAGAATTAGGGGAATTTTTGGGGCATGGTATGCTGACTTTTTCCTGCAAATGAGGTAATGGAAGCAAAGCGGTAGAGAAGTAGATAATGCGAAACCGCGGAGAGTAGCTCTCCAGCAGCTGTGCTCTGTTTTATACATAATTTTGTTGTTGTTCATATATATGTGGTTTTATGTGTGCATTTCTTTTTCACCAAGGTTTTCTTATAGACTTTACTCATACACCGATAAATTTGTTAGACATTGGGTGTAATTGTATTAGTTGCAGCGGCTTTGGCTCAAGACAGATAAGCAAATACGCCACAGATGGCTGCTTTTTTTTTGACGTCAAGAAGCTTTTTCCAAAGTGGCGAGCTAAAAATTTAATGTACTTTAAATTTTTTAATTTTTTATTTTTAATTTTTATTGCCTGAGTGACGGTAAGAAAACCTTTAAATAACTTTCGAGTTTGGATGTCAATTGTTTAAAACTTTTTGTTTAGTTTTCTAGTACTCAAGGAATGTGTTCTTGGCTGAACTAAGTTAAGCAAAGGCCTCAAAATAGAACTTCACTTTAAAGTTTTACCAATTTTTTTGTGCTTTTGTATACTAACCTTTCTTGGAATCAATCCAATCACCCAATTGAGTAACAGTAGCTATATTCAATATAAAAATATTAGCATGAAAAATATGTTTTAGTACTCACATTGTATTAGTAGAATGTACAGTAATATCCAGAGGCGTCGATCAAATGTCGGTCTCATGACTTCATCACTTACAGACGATTTGTTGTTGTAGCCTATTAGATTGCTTCGAAGCTTTAGAAGTTTAGCCTAAACTTCGAATTGCGCTTATGATAATGCAGTTGTTATAAATATGAACTTTTTAGTTATTTATTCCAAAAGAGACAACTTTTATTTATTTGAGTTTTGGCACCTTTTTTGTACAGTTTTCTTCAAAAAGTTGTCTTATTTAGTAAGCGGCATAAATGTAAAGAAGCTGCTCGGTTCTAAAGTAGGTAGAGGCTGTAAAGAGAGGAAATAAATGAAATGCAATTTTTTAGTTTAATCTTTTAGTTTTTTTATTTTTCAATTATAAGGTTTTAAAGTCTTACACTATTTTATAAAATATGTATCATTCACCTTTTTGCCGAATAACTATATTGAGTAAAAAAAAAGAAAAAAGTTAACTTCGGCTTCACCGAAGCTAATACATCATTCACAAGTGCAATTCTTTTAGTACCTATGTGTTCAGTTTGTATGGAAGCTGTATGCTATAGTAATCGGATTTTAAATTTTTCAATATCCGAAAACCCTTACTATTACCCTTAGCAGTAATCCATGTCATATTTCGTGAAGATATCACGTCAAATGCGAAAGTTTTCCATACAAGCCCTTGTTTCCGATCTTTCGGTTTGTATGGCAGCTATATGCTATAGTAAGCCGATCTGAATAATTTCTTCGGAGATTACATCGTTGGCTTAGAAACTAATCTATACTGAATTTCGTGAAGATATCTTGTCAAATGCAAAAGTTTTCCGTACAAAAACTTGATTTTGATCATTCAATTTGTATGGCAGCTATATGTTATAGTGGTCCGATATCGGCAATTCCCACAAGTGAGCAGCTTCTTGAAGACAAAATAACGTTTGCAAAATTTCAAAACAATAGCTTAAAAACTGAGTGACTAGTTCGTATATATACAGACAGACGGTCATGGCTAAATCGACTCAGCTCAACATACTGATCATTTATATATAGCATATACTTTATAGGGTCGTGACAAACTTAATATACCCCGTACAGGGTATAATAAAGCTGTCAAAAGGTCAAACTCCGAAAATGGTTTTGGCTCTTTGAAAGTCAGACTTAAAAAGTCAGTAAAAGTTAAGATATCTCGATGAAGCTTGGTACACATGTTCCCCCACAACCAAAAAATGTTGATACTGCAAATGAGCGTAATCGGAAGCTTACGAAGCCCGCAAAATGCTATTAATCGAAATCCTAAAAAGTGCCATACCTAAGATCTAAAAGACGATGTAAAGATGTTATTTAGTACAACAAGTTTCATTAAGGAGTTTCATCTATCATTGAAAAACTTCCTCAAAAGTGGGCATATTTCAGCCTTTAATAAGTTTAATGTTCATATCCCCTAACACATTTAAACAATAATAGCCAAATTCGTTGGATACATGTATTCTTGAGTCAGTCAGTCACCCTGAATAACGGTTTGGTTAAAGACTACAAAAAGTTTGGCTTATCTATAAATAGAAAACGTGCTATTTCGATATTAGATGTGCAGGTATGCAAAGAGGTGGTTAGTTTCATCCTGGGGCTCGTGGCATGCTAGACATATGTTTGATATATCAGGGTCGCTTCGGGATAAGAAGGAGTTTAGCCTGCTGCAGAATCCAGAATAAAGCTGCGCAGGGAACCCTCTGGATTCTAGCGGCATTTCGAGCTCGTTGTTTGCAATGGGTTTTCGTTTGACTCCAAGTACGCCATTCACTGAGAGGGAGTCGGTGAAGGTGTTAACGACTACATAGTCAAAGGCGGTTATTATATGCCTGAAGTTAGCTGCGTCCGAAGTCTGGTCTGGTCTGGCTCCTAAGAGGCGGTTCCAATCCAATCAGTCCGGATTGCAGTGTTCTGACAAGTTTCCTCGTATGCGTTTCACTTCATCCAGGCGGCCATATTTGTGCGGCGTAGTTAAGGACCGGCCGGCCGATCGCCTTCTATGTTGCCAACGTTTCTTTTTCCCATATGCTGCCACTGGCGACTTGAAAATTTTTTTTCGGCTCTGTGCTGTGACAAAAATCGCAGTCGCGTGTGGAGTGAAGGAGCACAGGCTGACAAATACAAATATAAAATCTTAGTGTTATAGACAGACGGAATTTCAAGTGTGTACTACTTGTGAATATGGTCGTTGTGGATTTATTGGGGGTAAATGGATGGGCTCCTTGGTCGGATACTAAGGGGGTTGTACTAAGAGATATTTGGAGAGTTATGGTGGGTTGGTGTACTGCGTGTATTGGTGTGTGTATGGGTGTATACTGCTGCTTCTAATTGATGCGTGTTGTCTCCAAGTGGATTATCTATAAGTGTGGTTAGTGTGCCAGTGTTGCTTTGTGAGTGGTGTGTTATGTGGTGTAGTGGTGTATGAGGGCGTGAAGCTTAACTCATTTAGCCACCCGAACATAGACCTTCCTTACTTTTATATATATATATATTTTAAGCATATTTGGTACAATATTTTGATTAAAATTCTGAATTTATATTAATATTTTCTTCTCTGAGATAATAAAGCTGCATTGCAACTTTTCATTGTGCTAGATTTTCAATTAATATTTTCCTAACTTAAACGCTTTTCCACGAAGTGTGTTATTAAAAATGAAAATCGTGCCAATATTAGAGTGTTCTAAGTCTGCAAGCAATTTAAGAGCACATGAACAACACACATTTGCATATTTCCTTTCCTCACTTCAAAGTAACAAAGCCACAGCAATTCCAAGTATTCACAGCAAAAAAGTCGTGCTCGTAACTCTGCTTCGTTGCTGGATGAGAGTGACCTAAATCGCACAAAACGTCACTCCAATTAATTAATCGCCCGGGCTAATCATTGGCAGCGACACCATAACGTCAAGAGATTTCGCATTTTCATTTGGCGCAAGGCGATAGAGACAAAAGCTTGCGAGAAAATCCAGAAAATCTGCTAAATCAGAAATTATGCAGAGAAATTTATGGCACAAACACAGCGCCGCAGGAACTATACATGCATATGTGTATATAAATGTGTGTGTGTGTATACAAGTATATTTAAGCTTATGTTGAAGTTAGTGTGCGTCTGTGTTGGTAAGTAAGTGCGAGTGTGTGCTAAGCTGAAAGCGTTTACTGTGCTGCTATCAAAGCACGAATGCATTTGAGTGCATAAATAAGTGGATTTACTTATATGAACGCATGCTGTATATACACACGAGCGCACATATACAGCCACAAGCGGGTTTTACACACACTCTGCGAATTTATGGCTTATACGTGCAAAGAAATCTCCTTTGTCTGTGTGCTTATTATGAAATTACACATACACTCACACATAAATGCATACATATATACTATGGTGTTTACCACTCATGTGCATTATTACTTTGATTTTTGTTTATGTGTATGTGTGTGTGGGTGCGGATGCGGAACTTTTGAGTACCCTCCTGTATATACAAGCTACGGTGTGCCATAAATTCCCGCCGCTTATACATATATCATATGTGATAAATTGTGCAGTGATGACAGCAGCCTAGTGAAGTTAGAGTAAATGCTTCGAAAACAGTAATTATGTGTTTATTATAAATATATTTTTAATAATTTTCGACAGTTTTTCAGTTGGGATTGCTTAGAAAACCATCTTATACATAAAATTATGCGGTCTCACTCTAATGATTCCAAAGCGATAATTAGAAGAAATTCCGTATTGACAATAACTAAGTTTCGGCGAATGCTTTCTCTCTTTCAAAAAAATATAGGTGAATGTCATAGCTTGTCATCGGTAACAAATTCGGTTGCACACTAAAAAGTTATTCTTGGGCCCTTCACCCTTAAAGTAGGCAGTGTGAACTCATCTCGATGCTAGAGGTTTAAAATTCATTGTAAGAGAATGTTTTCCTCTGCATAAAGATTTATGGAAGGTTGTGCTCTGCAGCACTTCGGAGTCTTGAAGTGACTGGCTTTTCTCGACCATGAATTCCACTGTCCCATTTGCCTTCTGCCAACGTTAACTTTCTCAGTTTCTTTCAATCAATCGAAGTCCAAACCACTCTTGAACTCTAGTTTCATTTATTTACGTTCAACCAGCGACCTAGTCCAGATATCATGCCAGATTCAAAAGATCTGTTTCTCAAATACGCACAACAAAACTTAGTCCACTGATGATTTTTGAAACTCTGAAAACAAACTGCAAGAAGAGACATTAACTTCGGCTATACCAAGTTACAGCATATACCCCTCACAAGAACATTTCTCAAAACATCAAAGCGTATTAAAAGATCTTTATTTTGATTTTAATCGATCAGTTGGAGGATTGTACAATTGATTTAGATAATAAGCGATGCCAAGTCTCGTGAAGATATCTCGGCAAATACATGGACTATATTTGGAGCGATCAGTTTGTACGGCAAATATATGTTACAGTGATCCGATTTGAACAACTTTTTCAGAAATTGTGCCGAGGGCAAAAAGATCATTATATCACTACCTTAATTGCTGCAATCTCGGCCTAAAAGACTCTGCAATAGGCAGGAAGTCTGAAGTTAGAGTTGATAGAGAACTCCTCAAAGCTTTGACCCATCCGGAATGAAACACATTGCTTCTCTTCTCCAACGGCTTATTTCCTCCCACAACTCCCTCACCGGTATCTGGGAGAGAAAGCGCCGCCAGAGTTCGATTTGGTGATCCCATGATCCAAGTGAGCCGGTATGAAGTCAAAGTGAGTGAGGATTTCCAAGTGTTCAGACACGTGTTCTTTTAGAAACCCAGAATCTCTGAGTCTAATAGCAATTTTCGCAGCCATACACTTTTCGCCGATGTCTACGGAGATATCCTTAGTGCACCATACATGTCTTGGTAATAATCTATGCCGAATTTCGCTCAAATAGCTCAGAAAATTATGCAGTGTGGGGAACGTCCTTTCAAAAATAATTTCAAATGGATATATCAAAAAGTGAGGCACTAGTTTGCGTATATACAG
This sequence comes from Bactrocera dorsalis, assembly GCF_023373825.1. Lineage (NCBI taxonomy): Eukaryota > Metazoa > Arthropoda > Insecta > Diptera > Tephritidae > Bactrocera > Bactrocera dorsalis. The sequence continues at coordinate 20,979,183 of NC_064305.1, read as the reverse complement.
ACGGACAGACGAATAAACGAAGAGACGCAAATGGCCAAGTCGACTCAGATCCTCTCGCTGATCATTCATACATATATACGAGTACTTTATTTATTTTTGTTCAACGGTTTCCTCTGAATATTACAAACATCGTCGTAAGCCTAATACGAGTATACCCCGTTTCGAATTTATACAACACAGGTTTGCCACTATTATCGCCTTGATTTATATTGTGGAAAAAGTTTGTCTGACGCTTTTTTCATTGATCTGCGAACACTTAATAATAAGAACGTCGATGGACAGTGGTAACATTGTCTTGATATAATTTCATATTAGAATCAGAAATAACATTCATTTCGATAGTTCAAACAGATGGATGTACGGAGCGGTATTTAAAGAGCGCCGATCTGCAGTAACCACATTCTATTTATCAAGAAATCTGCCAATTTATAGGAATTTAAAGTTCGTCGTATGTACTTGTCTTATACTATATACATATGTATATCAACGCCTGATGCTTGCCCAGGAAGACCAGTGCGAGTTCAACCATATTTATTTATAGTTCCCCTTTGGAAAAAAGATATCAGGATTGAATAAGATTGTGCGGCTGAGTTACGCGAACTGAACAATTTTTAATAGTAAGTGCGTTGGGATCTTCTAAAAGATTTACTAGTCTTTAGAGGATGCAATGACAATTGATAGGGATTATATTATAATCACTACAGGACAGTTGTTGGATAAACTGACACTGGTGACTTCGAAGTGATTAGCTTTCGACTCACAAATTAACTTTCTTAAAACAGAAGAAGGAAGGAAAAGATTAGCTTCAAACTTCCTTCGTTCTATCTTAGCAATATTTCCGTTCTAACGGGTGATTTTTTTGAGGTTAGGATTTTCATGCATTAGTATTTGACAGATCACGTGGGATTTCAGACATGGTGTCAAAGAGAAAGATGCTCAGTATGCTTTGACATTTCATCATGAATAGACTTACTAACGAGCAACGCTTGCAAATCATTGAATTTTATTACCAAAATCAGTGTTCGACAATTTTTTTTTTATCGACAAATTTTGTTCAGCGATGAGGCTCATTTCTGGTTGAATGGCTACGTAAATAAGCAAAATTGCCGCATTTGGGGTGAAGAGCAACCAGAAGCCGTTCAAGAACTGCCCATGCATCCCGAAAAATGCACTGTTTGGTGTGGTTTGTACGCTGGTGGAATCATTGGACCGTATTTTTTCAAAGATGCTGTTGGACGCAACGTTACGGTGAATGGCGATCGCTATCGTTCGATGCTAACAAACTTTTTGTTGCCAAAAATGGAAGAACTGAACTTGGTTGACATGTGGTTTCAACAAGATGGCGCTACATGCCACACAGCTCGCGATTCTATGGCCATTTTGAGGGAAAACTTCGGACAACAATTCATCTCAAGAAATGGACCCGTAAGTTGGCCACCAAGATCATGCGATTTAACGCCTTTAGACTATTTTTTGTGGGGCTACGTCAAGTCTAAAGTCTACAGAAATAAGCCAGCAACTATTCCAGCTTTGGAAGACAACAATTCCGAAGAAATTCGGGCTATTCCGGCCGAAATGCTCGAAAAAGTTGCCCAAAATTGGACTTTCCGAATGGACCACCTAAGACGCAGCCGCGGTCAACATTTAAATGAAATTATCTTCAAAAAGTAAATGTCATGAACCAATCTAACGTTTCAAATAAAGAACCGATGAGATTTTGCAAATTTTATGCGTTTTTTTTTTAAAAAAAGTTATCAAGCTCTTAAAAAATCACCCTTTATTATCAATCCAAACTCATGAGCCCTAACTACGAAATTTAAACAACGTGAGTCAAATTTGCGAGAGATGCCTTGCATTGCAATTTAATTTGTCCAGAATTGATAGTAAAGGTGCTATACAAGATTTTGGAATCAACTAAAGTCTGAACTTCTCTTTGAGAGAACAATCGCTTACAGAAATGGCTATTGGAGTCCAAGTATGGTACAAAATAACTGTTAACTTCATTCTACAACATCGATTTCCCTATAAGGCACCTCTGTGCTACAACATTTTTGGCGCCCATCATTTTGCTGCATCTTGCTACTCGCGCTGCCTCAAATGTGGCAAAGCAAAATTTATTATGTCAACTAGCAGCACATGTGGCACAAGCGACTATAGCAACAAAATGAACACAAATGACGCAATGATAGCACCAAGGCAAGTGTGGCATGGCGACAGCCCAAGCGGACCAAAATGGAAGGCAACAAATTGCTGACAATATCACATTTCACTATGGAATATAGTTAGAGCATTGGCACGCTGGCCACTAGAATAACAATAATAAACAATACAACAACAACAAGAAGTGAGCGTCTGAGAGAGTTCATTGTGGGTGCAATGCCATGCTAGTGCCGCATGTAACCAAAGATGCCACAAGGCGTATATACCTATGTATGAGGGTTGATTGTAATAACTATATATGTATGTCCATGTGTGTGTGTGTAGGTGCGTCACTTTATGCTGCATGTTCAAATTTGTACATAAATAGTTGTGTGTAGAAATTTATAGGCCATTCTTGCATGTGCTTGCCCCTAGCTCATTGTATTTAACTACAATTTGCCACATAACAAATACTTGCAACCAAACACACATACACACAAACGCGCTTAAAAGCATGTAACTCACACATTGACAGCAGCTTTTGTTAGGCAATGCATGCAGGCATGTACTCTAATGTCACTGCGTGACACATTATGAAATATTAGAGCACCTTGCAACAACGTGTGGCACTAGCTCACGCAAGCTAACTGCATGCTGCATGTGACATGCTAAACGTATCGATGCTCTATATATGCGTACGTGTGTATTTTCGAGTTTAATGTGCGACGCCATTTTGTTGCTAAGTTTGGTTGTTGCTCTTATTTGAATGTGGCATGCCACTAGGCTTCTCAATATGTGCGTTATTGTGGAGTGCAAGTTCTATAGAGCAGCGCATGGCTGCAGTGCGATTAATGCGTGCTTCAAAACGTGCCTTCACTGGCAATGAATAGCCTACATGGCTACTTGCAACAGCCATGTTGTTACCGCATAACTGCCATGTGCTCAGTATGTCATTGCGTGATATATACAGAGAGTTTTTTAATTGTTACACTTGCAACAGCATGCTGAAATGTCGCTTTGTTTTTTGTTGCACGCTTATCGGCGTTGCAACTTTACGTGTTTGCCACTTTAATGCTGTGTCTGCTTTAGAGACTCAAACGCATAACAGTTACAAAAGAAAATTCTCAATCACTCAGCTGTTTGGCGCAATGTTGTTGACAAAACAGCGTCACACTCTCATAAATACCGTATATATCGATCATCATGTGAGTTGTCTTAATAAAATTCATAGAGTTTCTTTTTCTGATAAAAATCACTTCTTGTGCCGAAAATGGTTAATATCAGGTCAATAATTCCCATAGCCACCTTATATATAACTGCATCGTACACATTGTGACAAAGAAGTACCTGGATTTTTTTTGTATTTATGTATTTATTTTGTCGCCTTCAACGTAATCCCCACCAGAAGTGATACACTTATGCCAACGATTTTTCCAGTCCTTTAAATACTTTTCATAAGCACTTTTTTGGATGGCCTTCAACTCCTTCAGTGAATTTTGGTTTTTCTCTTCCATAAACTGAAAACGGTCTCCATGAACTGAAAATGGGCCCCACTTTCAGTTTGGGGAACAAGAAAAAATCACACATAGCCAAATCTGGTAAATCCAGTGGTTGACCTATAGTATTCATTGCGTTTTTGGTTTTAAATTCTGTCACAATCGTGACTTCATGTGATGGTTCATTATCATTGTATAAATACATGAATTCCTTTTCCAAAATCACGGCCGTTTTCGACGGCGGTTCTCACACAAAAGCCTCAATATGGCCAAATAGAACTTTTTATTGACAGCCCGTCTCTCCGAAATAAATTAATGATGCACCAAACCACGAATATCCAAAACCATAATGAGAATCACTTTGTTTTTGAGCGGATTAGATGTGGTGTTTTGGTTATGGCTCGTGTTTATCCCTCCATTCTATTGACTGTTGACTTGCTGCATCTCAAACTCATAAACAAATGTCTCATTGGCAGTTATAATTCCCTCAATGAAAGTGTGTTTACGGTAATCTTTTTGAAAAAAATTCAGCTTTATCGGGAATGCTCGAGCAGGAATGAGGATACATTTCATACCCAAAATATTCACCAATATTATTCAAAAGGACTCACGAGAGAGTCGAGATCTCTTGGCATCTCTCTAATACTTGCCTGACGATTTTCAAGCACAATATCTTTCACTTTTTTCATATTTTCATTAGTTGAAAAGATCAGAGGCCGTCCAGAACAAGGCATGTTTTCAACGATCTCTCGAGCGTGTTTGAAGACTTTATATCACACGTAAGCTTGTGTTTTTGAATCACCGTAAGTCTCTTCCAACATTCCTTCGCATAATGAACGTAGTAAAAATTAGGGGTATGCGAATCCAGTTCGATTCGAGTCGAATCGAATCCTTGGATTCGGTTCGATATTCGAGTAATGCGAATATACGGGTCGAATCTCGGATCGAATAATTCGCGTCGAATATAAATGCTTTAACATAGGTGACGTAGTAGCTAGAAAAACATAATGATTAATTAGTATAGATATATATGTGTATATAAGTCAGAAAAAAGTATCATACATGTTGGTAATTTTAATACTTTCTAGCAAGTATTGCATATTGCTTTTCGGTATCCTTCAGTATTGAGCTTAAAAAAATTCCAAGCAGGACTCTGATGTGTTGAAGACACAACCTCATTATTACTTCCCACACCAATTTCAGGTTCCAAAATCACACTTTCCTCTTCAGAATTATTGGAAGACATTTATTTAATTAAAAAAAAAATAACCAACGTTTGATTTTTTGAAAATTTTAAACGGAAATGACAAATGTACGTCAGATGCATGACAGAGATTCAGATACTACTGGCGCTAATTAAAAAATCATGCAAATAGTCAAATACTAAAATTATTCGAATTATTCGAACTATTCGAATAGTTCGAGTAATTCGAATAGTTCGAGTAATTCGAATAGTTCGAGTAATTCGAATAGTTCGAGTAATTCGAATAGTTCGAATAATTCGAATAATGCGAATATTCGGGTCGAATCTCGAATCGAATAATTCGGTTCGATTCGCGTCGAATAATTCGAAATTTCGAATATTCGCAGGCCCCTAGTAAAAATCCTAAATAGAATAGGGGCTGTCCATAAAAAACATAGCGGACATACAAAAGTAGTTTTATGGACAGCACAAAGTGGTTGGAGTGCACAGATGAGACGAGCTAGCAAGTTTCGGGTTCGTAAAGAGAGGCTCTTGCTTTAGCCAACTCATCTGCATTTTCGTTGCTGAAAATACAATAAAATACAAAATTTCTAACTAAACTAACGATTTCGTCGCATATATAATATCACGATTTTAGTTCTCATTCCTGCATATTCACAATTTATCGGAAAACTTTTTAACATTAAAGGACTCTTTTGCTCTCACTCAATAAATAAAACAGTAAAAATTTGATGTGAGGTATTTTAAATCTTAGCTTTTCTAGCTAACGAACGAGCGGTTGGTCAGTTGTCTCCGAGCACCGGGAGAGTCAGGACAAACATTTTCGTGCGACGTGTTTCTGTGAGTGGTGCAAGCCGAAAATGCTGCGTTCGTTAGAGCAAAGGTACGCTATTAAATTCTCTGCGCAACTCGGCAAGTCTGCGACGGAGACGTTTGATATGATCCAACAGGTTTACCCAGATGTTGCTTTAGCTAGAAGTGGTGTATCTCGGTGGCACCAGGTCTTTTTGGAGGGCCGGGCTGATGTATGATCAAATCCAAAGTGAAAACGGTGCTCTCTGTATTTTTTGACATCAAAGGCATTTTTACGTGGAAGTCCTTAAGAGACTCAAACGAATGGTCAATCGAGTCCGACAAGACATTGCAGCCGATTGGAAGTTGCACCACGACAAGGCCCTGGATCACACCGCGATTCTTGTGAACAGCTACCTAAACAAGGCCAGCAATTCAACGCTTCCGCAGCCACCCTACAGCCCAGATGTGGCCCCTGGGAGTTTTTTTTTTTTTTTTTGTTTCCTTGTCTGAAATGGCCGATGAAAGGCAAGCATTTTGAGACGACAGTGGGGATCCAAGCACCATGCACCTCGGCTCTCAAGGCGATTCCATAGAATGTCTTCCGTGACGCCTTCAATGCTTGAAAATCGCGCTGGCAGCGCTGCCTCGACGCAGATGGAACCTATTTTGAAAGTTCTTAAAGAATTGTAACGATTGCTTCAATACATTTTTTTAAATCGACTCAGTCCTATTACTTTCCAAACAAACCCTGTATTGAAAAAAAAAATTTGAGTTATCGTTATAAAATGCTTATATATTGATTATATTTGTCAGTGGAAGCCGAAATTTTATTTTTTTTTTGTATTTTTAGCTGACGATATATAGAATTGTATAAGCTCATCGGCTGAGCGTGCCTAGTGCAGTGAAGTTACTCATACGCCAAGTCGTCCATTATTTGAATGCAGCTTTGTCAACACTTTTATATAGCAATAATTGGCCAAACTCAAGCGGTTGCAACTACTTTGCGAATTATATTTATTTTCTCCCTTTGGCCACCTCTAACAGTTCCACTATTCCTTTTTTTGAGCAATTATATGCCGTAACATTTTTCTTTGACGTGCTCAAATTGGGTTAAGCCTAAGCCAATTTTCTATTTCTCTACTTTTCCTACCAGCGCTAGCAAGGTAATTTTTCCAAATCGCTTAACTCTAATGCACAATGCCACACACTCACAATTATTTGTGAGCGTCCACATATGGCTGTGTGTGCGTTTGTGGTGTATCGTTGCGCGCAACAAGCTAAGTAAACATATATCCGTGCAAATATATATGTAATTTTATGTACATACGCTGTATAAATTCATTACATAGGTAATAGATAGTGTGCTATGTTATATTTGCGGTTGCTTATATAAGTAAATTGCAGTGTATGTGTGCGTGTGTTTTATATAAAATGCTTGCCACACCAACACTCACCGCAAACAAATGCTCACAACTCAGCAACCTAGCGCTAATAAATATATGCATGTAGCAAATCCTAACCGTATATGTTATACACCTACGTATATGCGCCTGGCGCCGCACTCCCCGCTGACTTCATTGTTCTCATGCGTCACTTGGCAAATATATTTGTTTCTTGGTTTGCCCTAAGTCAACTTGGCGCTGACTTAAGTTGGCTTCAACACACCGGTTTGTTTGCCTTTGTACGGTTTAGGTAACTGGCACTAACTTAAATATATATACATACATATATATATATGTTTATATACATATAAGCAATGATATATACTTTTGTATTTGTATTGGTGAGTATTTTGTGCGCCAATGAAGGTAACCTAAATGGAATATTGCCAAGCGCTTGTAAGCAACTCATCCGCTTCTGCTCAGCTGGGTGCAATGAAATAACAGCAACAACAAGTCTTTGTGGTTTTTGTGTCTGTTTGCTTAGCTAAATGTATATAGCTACTTTAATATCTACAACTATATACCACGGAACTGCTTATGTAGTGTTTTTCTTTTAACTTGCAACCGATAATATAAGCAGGCTTTAATATATACCGTTATACCGTTACCGCTAAACACAGGCTAAACAAACTGCAGCATTGAAAGTCTTCTGCACGCATATGCCATGAGTCTGGTATGTGTGCAGCTGTGTGGTTATGCAATTTCGTATTTGGAGTGGAAAGTATTCCATTTCACTACTTTCGTGTGTACACAAATACACACATACCAATCTGCCCCGCACTATGCATATGTGTATGTATGTGCCACCTACTTAGGCGGTCACATACCCATATTATCATTCGCTTTTCAGATTTACCTTGAGTGATAGAAGCAAAAGTGGAACAAATGGCATACAAACGCAAGTCAGCTTTGTGTGTGTGTGTGGGAGTGTGCTTTAAATGCATATTAAACGGTTGGCTAAATGTTGCAACTATAGCGCTGCGCTTTCGGACAAGCTTACCTCTTTGATAAGCATTGCAATGTCCGCATTTGCATACAATTTTTGTAAACTTTGGTGTTAAACTTTAATTGCTGTCAGCTGTCATTTGTCACTCCCGAGTTATATCATCAGCTAATCTTTGCTATTTCTCATACAGATGTCATAATGACAATATTTTTTTCAATAAGTTTTATTGAACTGGAACGCCATAATTAGCGAATCTAGTAATGTCACTAGTCAGCTGTCATGAGTGAAAACTCAACTTATTGCAAGTACAGCTCTATCTCTATGTACATCCATTTTGGTAGTACGATTTTTCTTTTGCTTCAAAGCAGGCCTCATTGTCGGTGATCACCTCTTCATTTGACGAAAGTTTCTGCTTAGCGAGCTTTCTTTTGAGATATGAGAGCAGGAAATGGTGACTAGGGGACCAGATGTGGAAAATACGGTTAATTCGAACACCAATTCATGGATTTTTGCAATCGAGTTGTGACACGTTGAAACGTGAAACATACTTTCTTTTTTATTCAAATGCGGCCATTTGTTTTGTGATTTCGTCTTTCAAATACTCCAGCAATGATATGCAATAGCCGCCGTTGAATGTCTTTCTCTTCGCAGGGTGGTTAATAAAAATTATTCCATGCCTATCCCGAAACACAAATGCCATAAACTTCCCAGCCGACTGTTACGTTTTTCTACTCTTTGGGGTGCAGTTCACTCTGATGACTGTCATTTTGACTTCCAAGTGAAATTATGGAACCATTTTGCAACCTTTGTGACATATCGACCCATAAACTCGAGTTGATTATACTTAAACATCTTGAAGCACTACTCCCAATCATCAACTCCTCTACATTTTTTAGTCAAAAGAAAGTTCTTGCGCACCTACTTAGCACAGAGCTTTCTTATACCCAAATATTTGTAAATGATGTGATTTACACGGTCAGTTGATATCTCTAGAATGTCTGCTGTCTTTAAAACTTTACTCTACGGTCTTCCAAAACTATTTTGTGGACTTTTTTGCTAGTTTCATCGGTAACATTTTTTGTTGAGCTTCCATCGTCCTCAGTGCTCATTTCACCACTTCTAAGCTTAGCATACCCAAGCTTTATGATTTATTTTTCTGCAGTAGTTTCCGGAGACTCGTCATCACATCAGGCTTTTGCTGCAATTGTGGCTATTTTTTTCATAATAACAAAAGTTACTTCACTCAAAATGTTATAATTCGCAAACTGATTATACGAGAGTTGTCAAATTTATACACGAGCCATTTCGAAGCTCCATAAGCTTTACTCTGCATAAACGCTCTTATTTCATAAAACAAAATCTGTTAGCTATCCTAATTTATACAAAGACAATACTTATTGAGCTGCAAGAGATAGTAACAGTGGTTCTTGACACCTGACTAATGACAGATAACGAAGTATTGTTACAGCTAACAATTTTAAATATCCTGACTTATCCCCTCAGGGTTCGGGGGGGGAAACCGAATATACCCGCGGTAAGGCATGCCTGTCGTAAGAGGCGACTAAGATTCTGGCCGCCAGTCCAGAGTTGTGTGGAAACTCAACTGGTAGTAGCTTCGGTTACAAGGTCATACCAAAGACTTTAACCTGGTACCACGGGGAGCAGTTAGCCCTTGGAGGTAACTCCAATCTGCTCATTGGGTTTGGCCCTTTGTGGAGATTCGTGGTGGCTGTGGTTAAAACCCAAATCGCGGGAAGAACTGACTTTGTCAGTTCAAATGTGGAGTTGCATTGCAACCTGGTGTCGTGCACATAGTACGGTGGAAGTTTTAAATGGGCCTCGAACCCTACCAAGGTGGTTAGTGTGTCCATTCCACACTGCCAATTGGTACTGAACATGTTTACCCAGTTTTCAGGGTGCTGATCAACGCATTGTATTGATCCGTTGTGCTTCTGAGCACCGTAGATTTAAGCTGTTCGACAGTAGGAACCTACGTTAAACACATACTTCACAGTTGCGTATGAGTTAACATATGTATGTTTACTGTCATAAATAAATAATTTACTCAATTGTATTAATAACACAAATACAGTTTTAAACTACCATTGGTTCACACTCATAACTCAGCATCTACTATTTGCTATGTATTATACATACACGAATGAATGAAAAGGTTAAGTTGACAGTTGTCATTAGTCATGGTTCAAAGTTTCGTGTGATATTTGAATTTTTTTTTCAGTTTTCATGTCATTTGTTCCATTTTATATATTAAAGCTCAATTTAAAATATCTTTGAGTAAATTTTCCGACATCTAAATAAAAGTTTGAATAAATACAACAAAAAAGTACCTGTCAGTTGCGGCATTTTTAACAAAAAAATAGGAAATTTCAATGTCAATTGTCAGCTGGACTGTGTTCTTTTTATTTACCATAACCATAATGTATCTCTCTGACTTTCATATTTATTTGTATTTCTTAAAAAACCACCGCGTGTAATTTAAATTCTTCTCATCTCCCTTCCGTGTCACATTAAACTACATTGTCATTAGTCACTTGTCACGGGTCCAGCCACCAAGCTTTGAATTATATTACTAGTATTTTATTATGCGATTCAGCTATTAATATAACTCGTCTCGAATAATTCATAAAAATATTTTAAAACTAAATTTTTCACGCTCCCAAAAGTATACCACGTTTTTGCCCAAAAGCCGACAACACCACGTTTTTATATAATTCAAATAAAAACACCGCGAAAACTTGACAGCCGATAATTATTTTGCGAACATGCGAATTGTATAAAAATCAACCAAATAACATAGCAGCGTATTAGGCGCTAATTAAATGCGCAAATTGCAAGTTTTACGCAAAAATCAATTAAACAGCCACAAATGTTAGCGCCAGTGGAATTAATTACGCTGTGGCATAATCAATGGCTTAAGCATGCGCGTAGCGTGTGTCCACATTTGTGGCGTTGGCGAATAAACTACATGCCACGCCTAATTTTATGCAATTGAAAGCGGCGACCTAAGCAAAAAGCAACAACAAGCGTGATTGCGCAAATGATTAACGCCACATTTGGCGGCTGTGCGCATTAATATATTATATTTAGTATATTTACTGTTATAGATTGGAAATGCGCCTGCAAATGCATTATTCAATTGATTGTTTTATTTTATTATATTTGCATTGCATACTTTTCGGCTTGGCAATTTATTTCATTTCATTTGTGAAAAATGTCATTGACGGCCGATAATGGTTGAACAGCGCTGCGGTCACGCGGAATGCGGTTAACCCGAAAATGTGCCATTTACGCCGACACGCCTACCGGCCGTGCGGAGTGAAAGGCCTGCAAGCCAAATGCATCCCTGCGGTTAAAGTCACACACTGAGGCAGGCTTTATAGTTTGCAGCATTATATGGGCGTGTATGCATGCGTTCGCAGCCAAAAAAAAAGTAATAATTAATAGTTATGCGGTCATGGCTGATTGTGCGCTCTGCGGTCACTTATATGGCAAACTGAGTGGCAATAAAAATATTGGATCAACACAGTAAAAACAAAGCGAATTAAGCAACAAGAAAACAAGCAGCAAATTAGAGCATGCTACACGTGACCGCCCCCGTAAAGCGTCCGCGCGCGTTAATTTGTTAATCAAAGAGCTTAGTTGTTGCCATGCTGTTGCATACTTTTGTGGGCAATTAACACAATTCGTGTTTTTCTGTACAGCAACAAGCAGAAATTGTGTTGGCCTTTAATTGGCATGTTTTAGGTTTATATTTATGTATTTTGTTTTAATGAATTTGATCGAATTTACTTTTTTTTAACTAAAATGTTGCATAATTTTAGGCGCACAATGTTTTTGTGCCCTGAATAATGACTGCTAACAGCTATATGCTAAAAACAATTATATAACAAAAAATACAATAAAATATATTTCGTAATACAATAGCGCCTAGAAGTATGTGATGAAGCAAAGACATGTAAATTTTAGCAACTAATTGCAGAAAGAAACTTGTCACAGCATTTATTTCCTGTATTTTTTCAAATAATCTAAACTTGAGTTAATCAAATGACCTAAATTAAAATTAAAATAGCTTAACGAAGTTTTTTCTCGCATCGAGCGTTTAATTCAAAACCATTGCATGCAATTTGGTCCACGCCTAACGGCAATTATAACAATTTCAAGCAATAATATTCTTCAAAATAAAAAAATATGCAAAAATGTATGCAATGTATTAGCTATCAAATTTAATTACTGCTCAGCTTAGTTTTAATTGGCGCCTAAGGGCATGCTTTAAATTATATCGTTGCTAAATGTGCATGACCTACACCTTTTTAAATTCAATTATGCTATTATTTCAAGAAATTAATTGAATAATAATACTTTGGTGTGCCCCAAAAATTAGGCCACAATTTTATAAAGAAATTAATAGCATTTATTTCGAAACTCTATATAAAAGGAAAGCGAAATTGGAGAGCTGAATGCACGACGATTAAATAGAAAGTGAAAGATATGTTATTTTAATATTGGTGAAAGTCCGCCTAAAAACATTAGGAATATAAAAACAAAAATCTCAAACTGAAATCAAAATTTAAATGTACATCTTAGATTTATTTCTATATTAATTTTGGAGAAGTACTTAACCTTCAAAAATTTCTTAAGTCATTTGATTTCGAATGAAAGCGAATTGAAAATAGTTTGTTAACTTAATTCATACCAGTTCCAATTTTCTATGGGACTCCTTTAAACAATTTTTTTCTTTAGCCAAATTTATTAACAATAAATTTTCTATTTTTTAAAAGAGATGCATACTTTCGGGTTAGACTAGACTGTTGGAAATGAAAAAAATTTGAAAGAATGTGCTAATATCAAAGCTATACTTGGGATTAACGGCAGAAAATTCTATAAAGCGTTAGCATCGTCTTAGTCATCACTAAGTCTAATCACTATAGTAAAACACGAAACTCAAATGATATTATAAATTTACTAGAAGGTATCAATTTTTGTATCACAATGAGATTTTGAAACGTATTAAATCCAAGTTTTTGCATCGACTTGTGACAATGGATGAAACATGGCTTCACCAGTTCACTTCGAAGTTCAATCAACAGTCGCCAAAGAGGGCTTCAAACGATCACTTCGCATAATACCTCGCAAAAGCCGAAGCGTTTTTCATATCGAGCGTTATGACCGCGCAGAATTCTTTGCTGCCGTACATCCATCTCTCTGCTTCTATGGCATTTTGAGCAATACGTGTGAACTTCTTAAATTCGTCAAAGATTGAGCGCTTTTTGCGGAAGCTGTATGGATTGTTGGATAGACTGCAACTCTCCCCTTCTCGGTGACTTTCTAGTTGGACACAGCTAGTTCCCTCCAGCACTTTTTTTCAAATTATCGATTATACATAATGCGATAAGAACTCGGTTCCCCTGCTGATTTGTTTGCCTTCTGCAATATCATTTCCATATCTTGGGGAAAATCCTTTCTCGTAGATATCATGTAAATATCTCCGTGAATGACGTTGGTGCTTCGGAAATACCGAACCGTTCAGCAGCTTGCAGCACTTCGAGATCATTTACTTGTGCAGCATGCATCTGTGGCTTTCGTTTTTTTAAGCTTTCTTGGCTTTGCTTAGGAAATAGCGTTTTTACCAAATTTCTAAGCAACTAAGGCCAGGTCGGTACTTGTCCTTTGCCCCTTCTATCTTTCCAAAATCATTTATCAGTAAATCGATTTTTTTCCCATTTTTTTTAACCATCAACAACACAAGAAAATTGTGTTAAAGTTTTATTTTTAGTTCGGAGGAAAACTAACGAAGTTACAGCAGGTTGAATAACGGTACCTCTAACTTAGGTTTGCGCGCCTTCCAGCTACCTGCGCTGAGCGGCGAGAACTTTGAATCGATTTTCCCAAATATGTCATTTTTAAAGTCGGTGACCAGCCTACAGAAAAAACTACTGCATCGATCGTTTTGAAATTTTGTACAAATATTCTACATATATATAGCTCTCGAATGACGTCGAGTTTTTCCAAAAATTAATTACTAACAATTTTACAATAACAAATAGGTCGATTTTTTCGTCTAAAATCGCCATTTTAGCTTGAAAATGGAACCAAAAATTTAAAAATTGAAAGATTAAAAAAAGCTCGACGTCAATTGAAAGATAAACTAATAAACTAAAGAAAGCATTTTGATTTTTTGGTTTCAGATGATCCAGTGATGCTGTAGGCTGGTCACCGCACAAAAACTTCTTTTCGAGGTGCCTGCAGAGATCGACGATAAATCCGTTATTCCTCGCTATTTTTCGATAAAACTTTTTTTAAGTATCCTTCAAATGTTGTACTTTCATATAATAATAAGTAAAATAAACCTACAGCAATAATTTTTTCTAAAAAAATTCATGAAAAAAATGTCTTTTTTCGACGAAACAAACCTTACCCCCTAAAGCAGTGCTCTTCTTCTCTGCTTAGTTGCTTTGCTTCGCCATTCTATCACCCAGGCATTGAAATGCCCCGGCAATTAGGTTTGGTGAGTTTTCCTTGCATCTTTCACCAGTTCATCCAATCTTTTTCATATTTATCGACCAGAATACTTGGCAGACATATTTTGCTCTTGCATATTGGAACGTTTTGCATTGCATTATTGTACTATCTGAAGAACGGAATCGCTAAAAAAACGGCAGTGTTTGAGAAAAAGGAAAACGGTGACAAAACTTCTTGTATTAGGCTCCAACTCGTTTCTGCATTCCAACGACTATTTTTTGTCCTCAGGTCTCAAAAAATATTCTCTAAGATGAAAATTTTGACGAATGAAGAGATGATCACCGAAATTGAGGCCTCTTTTTGGGAAATGAAGAAATCGAACTACAAAAATAGCTATAATCAGCTTAAAGGTAAGTGTGTTGAATAAAAACTACGAATTTTGCCTATAAAATGTGTTATTATATATGTTAGGATGAAGACTTTTTAATTTATCTGTTATTTTCCTAACTTGTAGAGAAAATATTTGATCTGAAACTTAATTGCTAGCAATTATACAAGTGTTCAACTTTGAATAGCAATAATTCAGCAGCGTAAGCACGCAAAGCAAAAAGATTAAAGTGACTTCAAAGTAACATCTAAGCTTTTCTAATTAAACGTTTTAACAAGTGGTGTAAGTAAAGTTGATAGGAAAATAATACACATTTACTTGTACGAGTGACTGAAAGTTGTCTGGAAAAGTAAAATGAACCTTTAAATATTATTTATCACGATACATGTTATAAGTGCTACATGCTTGCGAAGAATTTTTATATTAAGTAGTACATATTTGTCTAAAGCAAATTAAGTGCAATGGCAATACAGACCAATATATTGCTTTAATAGCTTTATATCTGCCAGTTATGACACTTCATAAACAAAACTATTAATGAAGTTAAATTAACTAAAAAATGTTACTGAAGAGAAAATATTCTTCTAGTTTCCAAACAACAGCGGAGAGTAGTGTAGCATTATCCAAAAACTGCTGCCTACCTTTAGGCGTTCAGATAAATTAAAAATCTAACTGCTCAATCACCACACATTTAATACGAATGCACTTTGATCACTGTAGAGCGGAATAAATTGCATTTGTGCATAAATCCAACTTTCATTCCCGACTTCACACCAGCTCATGCGCCAAATTCCTCCCTGCACGCGAGGCATTCATTTCACAAATTTGACCCAATTTTCCAAAACAATAACAATGTGACAAATGTGAAAAAACCGCAGCTATTCGCATTTCACAGTTCAGTTGCAGCGAAAGTTCAGCGCGAAAGCGACAGCTGGTTGAAAATGGGGACCGCCGCAGGCGCGCTAGCAGACAGCCAAGCACCCAGTGTATAAGCGCGCTTCAAAATATAGGAAATAGGAAGAAAAAATGCAACAAAAAGTTGCGAAAAATAAAAGCGCGGCATGCGACCAAGTTTTCGAGGTGTCAGCGGCAGGCATGCAGCGCTAACCGCATGCAGCAAATAACTGCGCTTTAAAACGCGCACTTATATACTATATATATATGTACAGTTATATGTGTACTTGTCGATATGTATATGCCTGTGGATACATGAAAGCACACAGCAACGCCTAAATGCCATTTTATGCAGCACTGTGGCGCAGCAATGCCAAATAATAGTTGGTGCGCCAACAAGTATGCAACGGTTTTTGGCGCTATACAATGAATTGCTTTCATTGCTTCACATTATCCCCGCCGTTGCAATTGCAACTGTGTGCCAACGTAACCAATGAACTAACAAATATTATGCTTTGTTTTTGTTTTGTTATCCCGTTTTAGGCGCATTTAAATTGAATTTAATTGTATTTCCGCAGGCGTCCGTGTTTTATCTTTCTCCGACAATGGAGCTATTATCGAGCAGAGGCAAACTAAAAAGACAATAAAAAACAAAAGTATAAAATCACATTGCCTACATACAGGCGCACACTCACTCAAAATACTATTTTATGACCCCTCAGCAGAGAATAAATCATCAGTTGATCAATGAATTTAATAAATTTTGTAGTACACTTCAACCATGTTGGAACTGTGTGTAGCTTCTTCTCATATAACATTTTCTTTGCATAAAATATTATTGGCCACATATGAGAAATATTGCATACTTATGGGTGCAAAGTAAATTTATTGCTTCACTTGTTTTTTGTTATCACCGCTACCATGCTGTAAGTTATGCTACACACTATATTTATCAGCACACTTACGGCGGTCTCTACGTCTTCTCGCTTCCCATACACTCTTCTGTCCTCTCTCCGCCTCAAAACGCTCCCCAACAAGCGCACAACTCTTCTACGTTGCCAGTAAAATATTACGTATTTTAAATTATGAAAATAAAACTCGAGTGAAATATGAAAAATGTGTTTGACGGAAAGCTGCTGCTTCTATTTTATGATAGCGGGAAGTGCAAGCCAAGCTCGGCTTCCTCTTATTCGTGACGCCGGCAAGTATGCAATATATGTATCAATAGCTAGCGGAAAATTTGTACATTAATTCAATGGTGTTGGAAATTTTCTGTGCTCAAATGCGATAAAATTCATCAAGTGCTCAATACTCTGCCCGCTTTGTTATTATTTATTGGCGGAAAGGATTGGCAATGACGGAAATGTGGAAAATTTCTGGTTTGCTGATTAATGGCAAATGCGTGACAGGGTTGTATTTCGTAGATAAACTGCTGCTTCTGCATATTTGTCATGTGCTGGAGTTTAATTTTTGATGTCATTTTTGATAGATACAAACATTCTAGAAGCAGATGGCCTCCTATTTTCTATTATTTGAAGCATTTGTGCCATAAAAAATTTAAATTATACGAAGAGTGGTTAAATAGTCACACAAAATGGTTCGGAGAAATAGGTACCAATTAAGGGAAGAAACATTGCACATAATTCCGAATTTCCGAGCTGAGATACTTTTTAGTAGCTAGTGTCCTAGGCTAACCACATATTGGTTAAAATATTCAAGTTCACAATATGGAAGCAAATCTTAGCACTGTCATAGCGGTTCCCAGGTCATAACATTTGTATAACTTTTATTATTTTCCTTTTATTTCTTTTTACATACTGTATATGTATGTATGCTTAGCCTAATATTCTCAAACTGAAAACCGAGGCTTGTAAAAGCTATAGCCACTTTCGTAGCATCACTATACTTCATTAGAAAGGCAAGAATATAGCCGATGATGGTAAAAGGAGTAAGAAAGTTAGTCTTTCATAATTGAACTATCCTTGCAATTTTTATGTAAATGTTGATTTAGTACTCTCTTTTCGTATAAGGTTTGAGAGATGGATTATATAAAATTTGGAAAATAATATAAGTTTTAACTTAGAAAGAGAAATATCCTGGGATTTTTGGTTCGAACATTTTAAGCTTTGGGTGTAATTGTGATTCAAGCTTCTTCACCATCTACATAAAAACATTTTAGAGAGCATGGATTAAATTACACCTTAGTGTCTCCGATTTTTAGAATGAAAACCTTGACGAACTTATGTACATTAAATTACTTCCTAGAGATTCCTTTTGGTGGGTTTGTATACACAAGAACGCACAAAATTCTTCTATGAAGCAACCCTTCGGTAAATGGAACAAAACTCTCTTCCTATCCGAAGTACCTTGGCCAGAAAACTGCTGTGTAAGCACAACGCGGAAAAAAGAATGAGAAAAGCGAGCATTGCTTTATATGCGTGTTGACAGATGCTTGGCACACACTGGGGGCTTTATCTCTCTCGTGCTCTGGTGCTACATGGCTATTAGAAGACCAATTCCGCGGCTCTTGAACTGGTACTGAGGCTGGCTGGCTGAGTACTCGCAACTGCATGAGGATTTACATATAGAATCTTCGGACTTATTTCGGTGTGTAATGACGGTTTGACAAACACCGACTGCACTTTTCAACCGGAAAAGTAAGTTAAAAGCAAACATAGAAAAAGATGATTGACGTAAAGGTAGCTACGCGCAGCAATCTAAACATTTATACGGATGGCTTACAAATGGACGATGGAATTGGTGCGAGGATATACTGTCCAGTGTCAGGCATAAGATAGACTTTTTAATTGACGGACCATTGAAGTATATTTCAAGCTGAGGTCTTTGCTATTGCGAAAGGGTATTCCACAGACGGCCCAGCAGCAATCAAGGCAGTAATTTCCTATCGCATATCGGCTTGAAGTCTCTTGGGAAGTAGAGTAACAGTGGAAAGTATTGCCACAAGCAAGCAGTTTCAACTCTACTGGGTGCCAGGTCACAAAGGCATTGAAGTCAATGAAATGGTAGACGAGATTGCCAAAAACAGTGTACGGCTAACAATAAATATTTTCACGAAAACGTGATCAACGCTGGGAAACCCATGCATTGTCTATACAGAACAGAAGGATGATGAGGAAAATCAAAACCCGATTGAACGAGTTGCTTGGGTGCAAAACTGTAAAAGTCATGTACAAAATTCTCATTGGTACCCGATAGGAGGGACTATAGGAACATGATCTCAGAATCTTGTGGCGACACACACCCGCAGAATGGAGCTGACAGATCGAGAGGACTGTAGGAAATGTCTAGAGCAAGCAAGTCTAGAGAACCACTCTTTTGCACTTGTCCCGCAGTGTCAAAACTACGCTTTAAGCATTTGGTACCCCCATGGTAGGATACACTGTGGGAGGTATCGATAGTGAGGCCACAGGGTCTGTTTAAATTCGCGGTAAGCGTAGGCATCATACAGGATGACTACTCCTCATGGTAGTAACTGAACTCTGTATGGTGTTGCAAAGACCAAGGACCAAAACTGACCAATGCGTGGCTCATTGGCCTATTAGATTAATTTAACTTGACCTTTGGAGAGCTTACATTGGGATCAACGTGTTTCTTATATGTCTTAAAAACTATAGAGGCATAAGGTTAATATAATTATTGAAGTGTTACGGACAGTTACTGACTCCTGCTCGACCATCTCCCACATCAAGGCTTGGTTTCAGATAGACACTAAAGGCACTAGTAGAGGTGCATATATATTGGTACATACATACATAAGTAAAGAAAAGCTTGAATAAGTGGGACATAGTCGGAGTATTTAGTGTTTATTTTAAAGTGAGTAGCCTCAGAGTAGCTTGCCACTCTTCGAGAAAGTCCAAGCATGACAGCGGCTTACTTTTAGGCCAATACGCTTTTGACTTGTTCGTCTATATTTTATAACCCTCACGAACTATAAGTAAAGTGAGTTGTGGTAGAAAGATGTTGTCCTAGGAAATGAGTTCCTAGGAGTTTATACGACCTTTTTGGGATGCAGTTCTAGTCTCCTAAGTATTGTATTACATTTATTCATTAATAGCTTGTAATGTTTTTAAAATATTCTAGAGTATCCATTTACAGTATTCAAAACAAATTTTATCTCAGACACACTCCCGATTTCAGTAGTAACCATTACTAAAAATATTAAAACACCAGTTAATGTATAATAATATCCAAAATAACAGGTGATGATTGTGCCTCTTGTAGTAGCCTTTCTCCGAAAACTGTCAATGTGTTTTAACGTGAGTATCTGCCATTTGTAGGCTCAAACCCACGGTGTTTTCTATTGCTAGAAACACGTAGATCAGTATAAGGCGCCGATCAACGCCCCAAGGACAGGTGCATGCACAACACCATACCATGAGAGAACCAAAGCATAGTGCTCCACATACATCTGTACCTTGGTTCCAATCGGTTCGGGTGAAAACCAAAGGAAACACCCTAGCCACCTTGGTCGGATATGAGGCCTACCCAAACCTCTGCCGTACTCTGGGTCCGACACCCGGCCGCGATGCGACTCCACATTGGACAAAAGTCCTTCCTGCATTTAGGTTTAAACCACAGCCACCACGAATCTCCTTAAAGGACCAGAAACCCAATGAGCAGATTGGAGTTACCTCCAAGGGCTCCCCGTGGTACCAGGTTTTAGTCTTTGGTCTGACTTACCAGCTGAGCATCCACATCTCATACTGGTATATCAGTCGAGTCTCCACAAACTCTTAAACTGATAGCATTTGTCGCTGTTGCAAATGCTTTATATTATATTATCTGTATACATATATATATACATTTGTGATATAATATGAAGCTTAGAATTTAACTTCCAGCTGAATACTATAGCACTATTCTGACCAAGACCTGATAAATGTCATACATAGTGCGTGTGGATTTTAGTCGCCTCTTACGACAGGCATGCCTTACCGCGGGATATTCTTTTGCCAACCACGCAGGGAACAATGGGATTTTAGTCGCCTTTTACGACAGGCATGCCTTACCTCGGGGATATTCTACATCCCTCTCCCCACAGGGGGACTCTCCCCGAAAAATAGTTAATAAATATACGTCGCTCCCATCACAAGTACCCAAATCACGCTCAATCTAACCAAAAATAGTTTACTTGCTGTACTTCACACCAAAAACAATTACTGCGCCATAAAACGTAATTAAAATGGCATAATTTTTCAATCAGAATTCGTGTAAACGCTCAATTGGGGCAACAAACGGTAACAGCAGGTGAAAGTAAAGCACGCAACAATTAGTCAAGCAAGTCAAGTCTCTACTACACGCGGTCACGGGGTAACCCTAAATGACGGTTGCGTGACACGGTGAGGGCGTTCCGTTATACTTTATGGCTGGCAAATGAGTGATTTCCGTTTCTGTTTTGTTGTTGTTAGTTTTGGTGTGAAATTTAAATTATTTTTTGCGAGCGCGAAATGGACGACTAATATATGTCGCAGTAATTGTTTTTGTTGATGTTGCTGTAATGCTTTTATGATTGTTCTGTCTATTTTATTGTTCTTGTTGTTGTCTATTTTGCTTGTTTCTGTCTTTTTTCATGTAACTATGCGTGCGTGCGCTTGTTTTTCATATCGAAATTGCTGGCAGTTGTTGTTGTCATTTTCACTCTATTATTTTACGTTTATCGCCAAGCAATTTTCAGCGCTGCTTTTGTCGTTGCTCTTGTTGCTGCAGCCGTGGCAGCAATTTACACCACTAAAATGTCACTTCATTAACACGCGTTGTGCGGGTCACAAATATTTAACACAATAAAATGCTGTCAAACAAACAAACAACAACAATAAGCGACATTAATGTCGCAATTAATTGGAACGCATGCGCCTGAAAGTATACTATTTATGTTGTTTCATGTTTGCCGCATGCCACACTAAACAATGTGAGGTAATAATGGACGTGATTGCAGGTGAATTGAGGGTGTGTTCTTGGTTTTTCCTCACTGTGTTGGTTGTTGTTGAATGTTATGTTGTTGTTGTTTATTTTTTCAGCTTTTTTGTTTCACTTTCGGTTGTTAGTGAAGCGGAAAGCGTCATTTCAACATGATTGCCGGCACTTTCGTTCATTATTTCATTTGTTCTTTGTGTATTTGTAACAAACGGTTTTTTTTGCGAGTTGCCGACGACTACATAAATATGTTGCAACATGATTGGGGCAGCAAAAAAGTGTCGCATATTCGCTAAATTATGCATAATTCGTCACTGACATGCGAAAGCGCCGCGGCAGAGGTGGCGAAAGTGTGGCGGACAAACAGAGAAAATTATTTTTTGTTGTTTTTTAACAGTCAAACTTTGTTTGCCTATGCAGTTGTGTGTATGTGTGCGGTGTTCAAATTTGCCGCCAAGCAATTTGTTAGCAAAGTGCAACAATTATGTTGTTAAGCGAACACATGTAAAAATGGTGGGCATGCAAGCGCTAAAAGCTGTAGTAAAAAAAGCAACAACAATAACACATGCATATAATTTTCATGAAAGTAACGCCGCCACTCGTCGTTTGTTAGCCGAACGGAAGTTGGCTGTCAGCAACTAATTTGCAGGTGTAGTTCGTGACATGTTTGTGTGCAGACACGCACACACATACATACATAAATTATGTACATGTTGATAATACATATGCGCAAATATACATAGTAATATGTATTAACAGTTAAGCGCGCGTGGTTGTGGTGACAAGCGGAAGAAGCTGGTAAGCGAGCTGGCAATTAGCGTGGAAAGTACAAATTAGGGACTGTCTGTAGCCGGGAGGAGGTGCAGTAGTCTTTAGTAGGTGTAAGCAGTTGATTAAAGTGGTTGTCGATGCATTTTTTATAGAGTATAAAATAAAAGTGAATGTTATCTCGCAAATAATTTAAATATTAATAATTAATTTTACTATTAATAATTTAAGTAGTTAATTTGCTTGTAAATAAATAATGTTTTTTTGAAAAAAAACATTATTTATAATACAAAATTAAAAATATATATTTCTTATGTTTGACACACATATTTTTATTAATATTTTAATTAGTATAAGCTTGTAAAATTGAGTTTTTTAAAACAAAAGAAAATAGTCTTCCAAAAATTCGTTTTCTCCAAAATATTAATTAATGTAAGGGGTCAGTAAGATATTCTTTTTTAAATTTTTTTTTTTTTTTGCATTTTCTGTTCTCTTATACCCTTAGAATTAATGTAGAAACCCACTTTACCATTGGAAGGTTTCGAAAAAGGCCCAAAAATAATAATACTGCCGGACGTTCGAAGTGCACAACTCAAACTTTAAAAGCGTTTTACTCAGACACACACTTTTTTAAACTTGAGGACATGATACCGATCGAACTACTCAACCTATTTCCTTAGTTTTAGCTATCGTTCTTATTAGATTAGTAATTTTTTATAAATTATTGACAATTTTATGACAAAATTTATGTAAAAAAATAAAAAAAAGGCTTTTTATTTACCAAAATTTTTTAATGATTCTAATAGGGACGATAACCATTCACGGACTTTCTTAATTTCGAAAAAACGAAATTTTTTTATTGCTTTATCTTAAAGAACAACTCCTTGAGAATATTTTCTCTGTTTTTCGTAGAGATTCGAGCAGTAGAAAAAAAGTTACAGCACTTCTAACCGCGCGCCTCGTCGCGGCCCCAAACTGAACTTGAAACTTTAACCCTTTCGATCCGAAAAGCCGTTGAAGTAATAAAATATAACAGGCATAGTAAAAACGTATTTTCCGTTAAAAACAAGTTCAATGAATCAGAGGCGGAGGGAGGGGTTGGAACAAATATGTCCCGTCAGTATTTTTGGATGGGTTATATTTATCCCGATTAGTACTTAAAGCTCCTAAGGCTACGTAATATTTCAACTGGTTTTTATATGAAAGCTAGTTTTATTTGTAATACAATGAACATTTTCGGTAAACACAAGTGAAAGACACATCCCATATTAGACTATAAAATAAAATAAATTTGAAATGAATAAAAATATTTGAAAATTAGTATTTATTTGTGATAAGGTGCAAAACAATCCTTGCAGAAAGTAATCTTCGCATATTGTTTGTGTACGCCTCTCCTTCTTTTGTTCTGCGCAACCAGCAGAACGCCTCTGATTGCGAATTTGCACCGGTAGGTGCCCAGCGACTATTTTTCTTTTTCTACCAGATGTACCACTGCGACGATAAGATGCCTTCTTCTTTCCCTCTTCAATCATGTTTTCAGCCAAAACTATCATAAAATCAATGAGTGGGTTTTGTCTTCGTCCCAGTTGAGAACTGATTACTCAGGAATTTCCAACAGACATTATAACTAGTCTATAAAAAACTTTTTTTACCATTCGGTAGACTTCCGGTCCAATTCGTATTGGCCTGCGATTTGTTCAGCTTGATTAACACCCATTATCTGTCATTTCGGAGCAGTCCACATTAGCTTTTTGGTCGTTTTTTTAGCTTTCTATAGTCGACATTTCAGATGAATGACAATTACTTACAACGATTACTTCCTATAAAATATATCGTAAAGATTATCAATCCTTTTAAAACGTTGTCCTATATCTGGAATTCGTAGTCTGCTCACAGTTTTTCTGGGAACAAAATTCACATTGGGTGCAGACCAAATAGTTCAGGTATTCTGAAACCTACATGCAGAGTTTACCTCTTGTAAGTTATCTCCTACATCCTCGTCTTGATGATCAATATGCTCAGCATCACTGTTTTAAGTAGTAGACTCTTCACGATCTGTAGGCTTATATTCATCACTACTAGCGCCCGAAAAGTCTTCACCTTCATCAAAAGACTCCAAGATATTAGCAATGGTATGCAATCTATTGGTTTTGATATATTTAGTCCGTACAAAAGTTATAAAATGATTAATTGAAATAAAAGGTTGCCAATAAATGTGTGCGTCGGATCCTGACTGGTACGTTTTTAGTCCAACAAGAATACTGATGGGACACATATACCACAAACTTATACATACCAATAATTACAAAAATACAATAAAATATTAGTATTCACCAACTTCATAATATGTTAAGAACACTAACACAACTATTTATTAAGGTTTCAGCCGATTTAGAAACAGTAAACATACAATGATCACAAAATTCACTGCGAATTACGAAATACACGTCCAACCATTCGCTCTATTTTGGCAAATGAACACGTGTTTACTACTTAAAATACCACAAATGCAAACAAATAGCGTTAAGAATAGTATAAGCTACGAAATGGGTTTAATTTAAACCATTTTAACCACTTATTTTTTACGCTATGTATCTTTGAAAATACACCGGGACACATACGTCCCGTTCGGATCGAAAGGGTTAAACGCGAATATCTCGAAATGGTGTGTTTTGAAAAATGACTTTGCGGTGACATGGATTGGCAGAAAACTACTGCACCCGATTTTCTTCAGTTTTTTTTTAAATGTTCGTAATGAAATTTATTGTGCTTGAACGATCGACCTTTTATGTACAAACTTTTTTTTCGCCGAAATGTATTTTTTAGTGAAATTTCTAGTGACCAAAAAGTTCATTTTTTGCATAAAACGTTCCCGTGTGCACAAAAAAAATCATAAAAACGATCGTCCAAGCACAAGGAGTTACACTGCACTATTGAAATTGGTTTACTTTTATGGTTTCAGTTGACTTGTTCGACCTGGGGAATAGTCACCGCAAGGCTCTGCCAAAAAAAATTCCTCTAAGGAAAACAGCCCAAACAGTCACCCCTTAAAAACTAGTTGATATTTTTCCACGAAATTTCACACAAATATTGTCAATAAAGTGTACTATCAAAAAATAAAAACATTTCTGTAATGCAATAATTGCTAAATACATACCTCAAAAAAAGTCCAAACTTTCCTTTTTTCTTCAACAAAGAATAAATTGGGTTTTATGTTTCAGATGATCCAAATATGAGAAATCGGATTCGCCAGTGAAAAAACGCATATCATTCACTCAGCTATTTCTCCGACAGATGTCATCAAAAAATTCCGAAAAAATTTGTTTGTCTCAATACTCAATATACCTCATGATATGTGAAAAAAGTTCTATTGTAGAATAAAAATTTCTATGAAAAAAAGTCAAAAAAAACAGACCAGATTACTCTACTGACCACTTAAGGGGTTAGGGTTAGTCAGAATTTTCAAAATATTAATTTTTGTTTTTGCATTTTCGTTAAGTGTAATATCTTAGAAATATTCTTGGAAAATTTTACGTTGATCCGATAATTAATTTTTGAGTTATTCGAGAAGAACAAAGAGAGCTCGTGCACTTTAAAGCGCTAGTGTGAAACTTGAAACGCGTTTTTATCAAAACTATGTTTTTTGAACTGGTGACAACTGTAACTCGAAAACCGCTCAGTAGATTAGTAGTAACGAAATTTGAACAGCTTTTAGAATACATAATAAACTCGGTCTTGATTGAAGAATTTTGTTTTTCAAAAATTTCGATTTTTTAAGACCAATTAACTGTTGATTTTTTCCCAAAAATTTAGAAAAAATTTCCTAAGGCCGCCATTTTGTAAATTAAAAAAAAAAAAAAAAAACAAATCCATCGATCAGGCAGGCCCGGGAAAACCTATTTGTAAAACTAATTTTTTTTGTCCGATTGTTTTAGTTGACTTTCCAAGGACTTATGGTTGTCACCGCAAGTACCTTTTTTTGGAACAGGGTCAACACAAACAACTATAACTTTGGAAATTAAATTTTTTTTTTGAAATTTTCGTGACTTCAAGTCAACACATTCTATAATAATGCCATATTACTACTTTTGTAAAATAACACGATTTAATAGCAAAAAAATACTGAAAATTCTCATTTTTTCGTGCCTCTGACTACCCCTAACCCCTTAAGTAATTATTAACAGTACCGCTATATGGAGAGTTGGCAGAGTTATCACACTTTTTCAAAGTATTCGACCCGCACGTGCCTTCCTCTGTACCATATTTTGCAGCAATGTGTTCCCTAGATATAACCCTATAACGCATCTAAGCATAACATATACCTGTTGTTGTAATTGTACAACAAAGTGTTGCTTGTTAAACATTTAAATGTCATAACGTTTTTTTTACAAGCTTTAACTGCAGGTCGGTCACCAGCTAACCCAAAGTATTCTGCGCGGCACTAGTCTACATAGCAGTAGCTTAAACACACCTACACAAAGGCAAGCAGACATTTAGCACTGCGAAGCGCCACTAACACTTAGGTAGCTGGGTTTAGTTCACCTTGCTGCCACCGAGCGGCGCACATATGTATATCATATTTCAGGCTGTCTGGCAACGGCATGTGCGAACTTGCCACATGCCTGCTGGTTGCACGCACACACGCGTGTACAAACACCAACACAAAATGTATAGAGAAATTGCTGAAATTATACACCTGCAAATTGTAGACATTTTCGTTGAAGGTGGCATGTGTCTATATATGTGTGGGTGTGTGTGTGTTCGTTCATGTCTCACCACTTTAGACGCCAAGCTTGTGACTGCGCATGAAATTATTTAATTAAGTGGCACATACATGGCTCGTTAATTGCATAATTAGTGCCATATCGCGCATATGACTGCATGTTGCATGCAATTACATAACGCATACATGCACACATACATATTGTTGCTGTAAGTGCAAACAAACTGTGGCAGGGCTAGAGCCCATCTGTGGTTGCCTTGTAGTGCGGTGTTTAGAGCTTGCCTTGTTGTTGCACTCCTTGACTTGCACTCCACGACTTGCTGGAGTAATGTTGTAGTTTCGCCTTTGTTAACTTAATTTTTAGTGTTGACTAGTTGAAGGTCCTCGCTGTCACTAAGCGGTGTACATTTCCAAACTATTTCCAAAGAATTCAAAGAAGACACTTTAATAAGCAACGGTTTACTGTGAGTTCATTGACCTCAGAATAATGCTTATATTTCACAAATGAAAATGTAATTAAAACTTTATTCAATGAAACTCTCTTAATTGTTCGTAAATTATCTGCTGGAAGCAGCAAAACTTCACTTTAGATGGGCCTTTAAAGAGCCATTGAAATGAGTCAGTACGCTAATATCATGTTCAATTAGGATAGGTAAATTGCTAGAATTGTATAATTATGAATGTTGCCTTTATATTTCGGAATTAAGGAACAATAGGAGATTACATTATTACTTTAAGCAGTAATCCATGTCAAATTTCGTGAAGATACCATGTCAAATGTGAAAGTTTTCCATACAAGTCCTTGATTCCGATCGTTCGGTTTGTATGGCAGCTATATGCTATAGTAAGCCGATCTGAACAATTTCTTCGGAGATTACATTGTTGCCTTAGAAAATAATCTGTACCAAATTTCGTGAATATATCTTGTCAAATGTGAAAGTTTTCCATACAAGAACTTGATTCCGATCGTTCAGTTTGTATGGCAGCTATATGTTATAGGTGTCCGATATCGGCAGTTCCGACAAATGAGCAGCCTCTTGAAGAGAAAATGGCGCTTTTGCCTCTCTGATTGATATTCAAAACATGCGTCTTGAACACATCAACCACATCATCAGATGACGAAAAACGCTCACATATTAATTTATCTTTTATGTAGGGAAATAAAAAAAAGCCTTTCGGTGCTAGTCCCACTAATACCTATAGTTGACAGTCTTGCAATTTCAGTTTTTCAGTTTTCAAGAAATTCATCTTGTAATGATCTACGACCCCGATTCCATCCACTCACTACTATCGATAAACACTGGACTTTGATGAAACTTCAGTATGAGTATATTATAGCGCGAGGATCAGTAAAACAGGCAATTACTCTCAGATACAAATGATTTTTCGAGGCTTCGTTACTTTTGTCAGAATCTTTGCAGGAGGAATCAATGAAAGCAGACAAAGAAAGAAAGCGACGAAGAGGGGTGTGTGTCAATCCTCTTTGGCGGATCTTTTCTAAGTTTTGGCATATGGTGAAGTAATGGACAGTTTCCAGACCTAAAGCCACACTGATAAGGTCCGATCAGTTTGTTGACGGTGGGCTTTAATCTTCCAGACAATATGACGACTCTTGAAAAGCATCGAATTTCGGATGTTATATTGATAAAACTAGCGAATTTATTAATGAGACGGACGAAGGAGTGAGCTCTTACTTTATATGAGCTTAAAAGAAATGTTAGAAATTTAAATTTATATAGTTTCTGACATTCCATTGCTTGTCTAAAATGATATTTATATATTAGAATACAAAGGCATTTATAGGTGTTACTAAAATATATACGAGTACATACCGCCCGATTTTTCAGGAAGTGTACTCTGGAGCACATGCCAGTAAAATTTTGAAGATAATGAAGAAAACTGCTGTTAATTCAGCATCCAGGTGAAGCTGTTAGTTTTTAGCATTAAACTTATAGCTTTAATTGTAAAACTTTTCGTCTTAAAATTTAATTTTTCAAATAGACCAACCACCGTTGACTATCATTTCACAACTTGTCATCACACCGCCACCATCCAGTCCTCGTTAAATTCGATCAATTCACCAACCGCCACATTTTTTCCATTTCATGCGTGTCAACAAATATTTTGTATACTATTTACACTGCTTTACTTTGACAGTTTCGCGAACGCGTTGAAATTGAGTTGACGCTGAAAAGTATGCTACAGTACCCAAACACTGCGCTGTAATGGTGGGCGAAAACTGCATCTATTTTCAAAAGCGAGAACATATCGGTATCGGTGTATTCACACCCTCAGTGTATGCGAAAAATAAATGAAGTTTGTTGACACTTTCGTTGCCCTGAAATGTATGCAATGTTATTTCGTTAAAACCACTGCATGTAACCGTATATTTTATTTAGATATGTTTTAGTGTTTATTTTGCCAATGCGGTATTTCTATCAATCGACATGTGATACATTTGAGCGTAAAATATAAAAATATCATTTTGCAACAATGTATGTGTACATACATATGTATACCATGTTAGCAGCATACAATTTTTATTTTCATTTTCATTCTGCTTTTAGTTTCTCTTGAAACATTTTTACCGTTACGCTCTTGTGATTTTCTGCTTAAACTCCTAGAAGTATGCAATATTTTTAAAAAATGTTTTACGCAATAGAGACCAAGTAAGAAATTGTGCGGGGGAGGAAGGACTTAAAGCATTAAATATTTAAAAGAAGAAAAATGTCAATAAAATCGATATTTTGATTTTGTTTTTCTTTTGTTTTTTTGTTTTGAGGTTATGTCAATTAACTTTAAGCAACAATATGTTGATACTTAACTCTAAAAGTACATGCATTTTATTGTAAATACTTTTATAAAACCAAAAAATTTCCGAGTCGCTGGTCACATTACAACACATAGTGGCATACTTTTGGGCGCTTGGTGTACAAATTAAGCACCTCTTCATAGCAAAGTATGTTTCCGAGTATTTGCGGCTACCGAGAGATGATGACAATTAACGTTTCAGCGCAAATTGTGTTTCCACGCGCTGCATACTGCTATCAAACAAATTGTTCAGCATACTTTCCGGCGCTTTTATTGCTTTTATATGTTTTCGTATTTATTCAAAATATTTATTACATTTGATATGTTTTAATTTGTGTTCACACGTTTTTCCATGCTTGTTGGTTGCGTGAAAAACTCTCCAAAATACTTTTCATTTATAAATTTTTATTACAAATTCTTTGTAACCAGCGTGTGTATCGTAGAATTTGCAAAATATTGCTTTGATTGTAGTGTTAATGGCAGGCAGTGAAGCATGCTTTTTACACGCCAAAAAATTGCACATATCATAAAGCCAACTCACCATATATTTATACACATTGCATACATTTAGGCGTAAATATCTTCAATTTTGAATTGGCTAAAAACATTATAGCTAAATGCAATTTAAAGAGCAATTAGTTTTGTAGTCTTCGCTTGACACGAGCTTTGATTGATTTTTAAAATTGTCAATTCACTAATTGCTTTGCATACATTTAGTTGCACTAACAAATTAATTGGCAATCATTCAACTGCTAACGAACCTAATTAAAATGCTTGTATTACTGTAATATTTCATTGACTGAACAGCATGAAGAGCATACAAAGAGGAAAAATGAAGCAGTGATAGCGATAAATGTATAAATAGATACCTGTGAGAGCACCTAAATGTATGCTATGGCATAGCAAACTGACCGTTTTGTACGGGTGAAGGCACAAACAGCACCATTGGGTGGACGGGTAAGGCAGTATGACTATTTAATACGAACTAACTGGGTCAAACAGTGATAATGAAGGCAGCTTGCGGGAGGAAGAAGTGTGAGGAGAGCTTGTCTTCAATGATAGTGCTATGTGTGAGGCTGATGCTGAGTGTTTAATTAATGTGAGCGATTAGAAACTGTGTAAGATGGCGATAAAATGAATGCGATGTGAAAGTAAATTAATCAATTCAGTGAATGTGTGAAGCTTTAAGTAAAACTAAGGGTGGTGAGGAGTACAGGCGGGATGTACGCAGTGATATGTATATTTGCTAAGACATCTAAAGACGCATAATTAAATTACATAACTAATTTAATTACACTCAAAGGAATCCAAGGTAAAGAGGGAATAACTTGATTATGATGACCACTTATAACAAATTGAGCACTTTGGAGCTTTACAGTCGAGTTTCCGCATGAAGCGCATGACGGTCAAGTAAGAGTTAAGAAAGAGAGTTAACCACATGATAAGTTTTTGTAGATTACTGGAGCCAATGATCCATCCGATGGTTGATAGAGGCCAAAAAACTGTACTCTGGTGGCGGGCGAAAGTAGAAAACGCTATGAAGACCATGCATAGACTGATACACAATCTATTGAAACAAAGAAACACTTCCGTTCCTGAAGCAGGAAGTCATAAAATTTCTTATTTTATCTTGGCTTGTTTAATACCTTAATACCGTTAATGCTATTCTTCCTTTGTCTACTCTTAAAATAATAAACTATTCCTTGCACACATACTCATCATGTCTCTTTAGGGGTCAAGTATCAGTGAACGTAACGGAAACCCTTAATATCCAATAAGTAGACACACAAGCGCCAAAACCAATTTCATAAAGGGGTAAATACCAGATAATTACACTGACCAACACAAGCGTAATACTCACATTGTTCTTATTCCAGCGCCTGTCGATGAACTGCCATGTCTTACTTTGGCTTAAGTCCCCCTCCAACCCCATCAGCTTACTGACAAGTATACAGTAAAGCATTATAAAAACACTTTTACGTTTTCTTAGCTGTAGCATTCAAGCAGAATGTATTCGTATATAGTCTGCTCAGCAATATTACATTACTCTTACGTGTTTTAGTATACTTTTAGGCGTACAACCTTTGCAGCGCTTATCGCCTTGACATATACTTGAAGTTAAATGAACTTACCACCATTCAAAGACCACACTAGCAAATTGTAATGACGCTTGCTGTGAAACACTTTAAGTTGTAAGATACTTAAGCTGCATTTCGACTTTAAGGCGCTTATGGTTGTTGCTATCTACTTGTTTGTAAACACTGTACTTGATCACTTCAAAAACAACATAAGCTGCATAGCACTTGTTTGGTGAGCACACGGCTGAAGCAAGTGGTTGCCAAATGAAAATAAATGTAGTATATGTGCCTTGAAATGTATTTCCTGGTTGCTGTTTATTGGCTTGGCCGACTGGGTTTGGCAAATTGTGTGTGCTAAAGCAATTAATGCTACTCGGCTGTCAGCTTGGCACCAAAAAGCTGACGGAAGTGAGATACAACAAATTTTTTTTGTAAAAATTGGTTTGCTTTTTCATTTAAATTATAAGCGCCTGAGTGTAGGCAATATAAATAAACAAATAATACCTTTACGAAGTCAGGCTTTAAATTTTGGATGCAACATATTTCTTTTCGCATTACTGAAGTACCTGGAAATATAAAAAATTAACGCTTATTAATTTTTTAAGTTTATTATGTTTCTCTTTTATTATTAAATTTTAGAAATTTTTATTCTAGAAATATGTCAATCCTTAAGTAACCTAAGCAAAGCATTATGTGCTTGAAGTTCCTTTATTCTTACCTAGTTTTGAGTTCGAAGACAAAAAAAGAATTTGTTAGAAATAAAATATCAAAATATGGCGCCTAAAGGTAGGCCACAATTTTTTCTCGCAACATATAAACAAAGAATTTTCATCGCTTAAATGTATGATATGTATTGAATGTTGCTTAATAAAATTTTGTGTAAAGTTTTCTAATGTTTTATAATAGTTTAAGCCTATAAATTTATAAAAATTTGAAAATTTACACTAAAAGTTCATTTAAATTATTATTAGCATACTTTAAAGCTAAGAAAATAATAAGTTTTCTTAAACATTAAACCAAAACGAAAATTTAAAAAAAAAATCCAGCGCAGCTGTCTTTAAAATTCCAGCAATTTCGCATAATTGTAGTGTGCTTCTAGGCGCCAGTACGCTAACAGCGCATAGTGCAAGCAATTTATTATCACGCCGAAGGTCAGCAAAGCAGGTCACTTTTTCCGTGTGCACATTTTATGGGAAATGACTGCACACAAACGATACGCTGCTGAGCGCCACAAAGTATGCTTATGCATTTGGAGTAACTGAAGCGGCAATGAGCAAAGAATGTGCAATAACGCACAAAATTGCAACAAATAAAAAGTTGCCTTCATGGCAATTATATATATCAAGTGTATGGCACTTTGTGTATATGTATGTTTGTTTTATTTGCACAAATATTTTGATTGCATAGATGTTGGTAAAAACGCGCATTCATTTCGCATTTTCATTGTTGGCTATTGCATTGCTCGTGCTACAAAATATTTGCAACCGCAATGTAATGCTTTTTTTACTTTTTGTTCCTGGAAATGCGCAAGTAGGTCGCCGTTAAGTAGACTAAGGTTGTTGTGGTCTAGCTAAATGGCAGGCAGTTCATGTCGGTGTTGAGGCGCAATCTGTTTAAGTGGTGAAAGTACAGCATTTTAATAATGTATGGTTAGAGGTAATATAAACCAGTTGAGAATTACGAAATGGAGGGAATGAAATGTAAGTAAAAGTTTATACGAAAAATGTTATTTCTGAGAAAGGTTTGATTTCGAAAAAGCTTACTAAAAGATTACCTCGTTTATTATTTATTTCATAAACATACTGGGGATAACAAGCCTACAACGGTAAATATTCCTCAACTTCTTTGCTATGCATGTTTTAAATTTTTGTCATATTTTCTTTCATTTCAAAAATGTTCAAAAATGCGCTTTTCAACTCATACGCGGTGAAGGTTGTTCGTTATCGACAAAAACATTTACTTTCATCATTTATTACCTCTTCTTCTACTACTCCTCCTTCCAGGTTGCACTTCTCATTATTACCTTTGTCACTTCGCCAACATTTATGCCACACATTCGGCATCTTGGAACCCAAACAAATCTTATTACAATCACAATTGCGCACAGCCACCGGTGAACTCAGCCGCACCACCCAAACAAAGTAAATTCCCCTTGCACTCAGCCTAAAAAACAGCAGAGCGAAACCAAGAAATATCGGAAAATTGAAAGCTTGCTGCTGAAAATTGAAAGGTCTGACAAGTGCAAAGCAACAGCGACGGAAGGAAGGCTAAGAAAACAAAAGCTTGCAGCATGAATGTGGCAAGCAAATCAAGGTGACGCGTTGCAGACGACAAAAACAAATAACAAAACAATAAAAATAAAGTAGAACACAAAAGCAAGAAAAAATTACAACAATTTGTACAACAACGAATTGCAATTTACAAGCTGTTTGAAATTGCAGCGCTGACAAAGCTCCGGAAGGTGACAATGTGCATGAGAGTTGATTCGATTGAAATGGTTGTCTGCTACAGATATAAAATAAGAGACGATGGAAGCATGAGACATATGTATGTGTGTTTTCGATGCTTTTCTCAAAAACAGATTGAGTTTGATTGTGTGGAATGGCAATAGTGGCTTTTTGCAGAAAAATCACAAATTTAGTGTAAAGACAGGTCTTCAATATTTTAAGTTTGAGTTGGAAAATCATAGTTAAATGAAAATGTGATGGTGATTTGAATAAAATTAATATTTAAGAAGCAACGGAAAATGTTTTAACTCAGCTTGTTGCTTTTAAGATAGGGGCTATTTCTTAAAAACCACATGTCAGTAATTGCTGATCCCGATAAAATAAGCTTTAAAGCTTTATGTCAGCTTAGGTGTGCATCTTAGCTAATATCCGCCAAAATGTAGGCAATAGTATTTGTTTTTTTTTTTTTTTTTTTTAATTTAATCAATATATATAAGGTCTTGAATTGAATTTTACTGACATTTGCATTGAGTTTGATGAAGAGATCTAAGTAAGTAGAATACCAAACCTGGACGTGGAAACTCTGCAAAAATGGAAAATTCCGCAGAAGCAAGTTTGTCGATACAAAAAATATTTTAAGTCACTTTAAATTACGACAAATAATAAGAAAGAGTCTTAAACTTCTTGGAAAAAAAATATCTTTTTGTTCCCGGATAAATTAATATTTTTACAGAATTTAATTCTTTTCCAAAACAATACTCTAAAGGTGCAAAAAGTAGGAGGTAAACAGAACTGTAAACTCTAACTGTGTATTATAATGGAGTTTGTGTATCTGATAATCGTCGGTTATAATGAGGTTCGTGTCTCTGATAATAGTGACTCCCAAAGGTAGGAAACGATATATAAATTGTTCCTTTTTAAGTTTAAAATGTAAAACTATACAGTAAAAAATTAAATAACATGGTTATAACTACATTAATAGAATACTCAATGCACCGTTTTACAGAGTATTTTGAGTTTAGAAGTGATGTGATAGGCTAAGCATGACAGGCTTTGAAATAACTGTATCCTAATACTAGTTTATATCATGAAAATTTAAACATTATAAAGAAACTCTTACCGTAAAAAAATTAATTACATGTGCGAGGCTTCTTAGTTTCCAAAGCAAGCAATAAAGTGTTCAAATGAAGTCTTAGACAATATGTTTCCGAACACCTTACTTTGCTAAACACATTCTTCACAATTGGCTTGATAGAAAAGCCATTTAATTTTATGCCTATAAACAAATATTCTTTCTATTCTATTTCTTGTCTCCTTTCTGCTTCAGTGCATACACATATATGTAAGTTGTGGTTAGTACCCATTAGTTTTTAGATAAGGTGATATCATTACAAATACATCTTAAAGAAAGAATATGTATGTAAGCTATTACTGTGTTTCAGCACTGCCCTGATGACACTATCAATAATGGTCATTTACCTAAGGATTTCTCATTTGGTGGAGTGTGTAAGTGGCACACAGTGACATATCTCCGCCCGTTTTCTTTTAGACAAGCAACGTTTCGTGTTAGGAAAATGGAAGGAAATAGTCTTTAAGGCTCAAATTTAGCTTTCCTTAGCATTTTAACGCCTTAGATTTGACTCTTTTCTCTCTTACTTAAACATCATTTACTGTTTTTTCAAACATTAAAATGGTACTTGAGGTGTTACTTGAGTATTTAGCGTTAGCGCCAGAATGTTGGCTTCAGCACATGACAAGTTTTTGTGTTGGAAAAACTATTTGTATTTTTTTACATCATTACTAATATTATTACAAACTGACTCAGGAAGTATGAT
The DNA here is from genome assembly GCF_023373825.1 of Bactrocera dorsalis. Classification (NCBI taxonomy): domain Eukaryota; kingdom Metazoa; phylum Arthropoda; class Insecta; order Diptera; family Tephritidae; genus Bactrocera; species Bactrocera dorsalis. The sequence continues at coordinate 20,942,803 of NC_064305.1, read as the reverse complement.
AAAGCATGCAATTTTTTAACACAATTTTCTCTTTATTTTTCACTCTATTTGTGGTCTTAGAAATATAAGTTATAATACCTGAATGGTCAAGGAATCGGCTAAACTTATTCCCCAGCATAAATTGCAATGAAATTAGATGATCAGCACTTCAAAGCTAATATCTTTCAGAAATGCAGTGTTACAAGAATAATATACGCAACAAATTTTTGTGGTTGAGCACACCGTCAGCTTTTCGAGGTAGGTGTCTTTGCTAAATATGCAACTAAATGTAGGCAACGAATGCTTTATTGGCACTAAAATTGTCAAACAAGGATCGAGGTATCAAAGCAAAGTAACGATAAAATATCGAAACCAAAAGATATGATCAAACATTTCTGGAACCTATTTAGACTGTAATTTATATGTATATTTATGTACAAATATTAACATAAATATGCTAGAGTGATAATTTTTCAAGCTCTTATAAAAGTCTTTTGAATTTTGACTTCTGTAATAAATTTTATAGTATATTATTTGAATAGGCATAATAATCTTCCATAGTGCCGATCAGAATGGTACTGGTACTACTAAAACTAAAACATAACTAATGTGAACTAATACATTTTCCTACAAGGTAATATGGTATAAAATAAAACTCTCCGCTCTCAAATCAACATTAATGCTCACTTGTATTAGTTTGCTAGTAATTTGCAGGATTAGATGTGTATTTTCCCGCTTTTCATTTCCACAAACACATTTTGCTAAATCTATGCGCAGACATCTCTATGTATGCAGCTGTAAACCCTGATATGTGTATCGCTTCTGCTGGCGAGAATTGATGATGATTGAGCATATTTATTATACGCATAAAAAATTGTATGTGCCAGCAGACAATCCGCCTCCCTCTCACCCAGCTGACCACACCCACGTGCATTAGATGCTTCCTATACTTATTCATAGCACTACTTTGCGGTCTGCTTTCTTTAACGCGCACAGCTTTCGATTTGCTTCGAGTGTTTGCTGTTATCATCTGCACTCATAAGGCGAGACATACTTATTTAGTGCCGTTATATATTTTTCTTGGCAAATAAGTTCTACTTTTTGCTTGCTTTTGACACGCCACTATGTTAGCTTTATTATGCGACACTGCATTTTGTTGTTGTTGTAGTTTTTGTGTGTAATGTCTTTGCGTCTCGTGGATAACTAAAGTGTCAACCATAAATAATCTAATCTTGGCGATTTCACTAGATGCTAATGTGTAGTGATATTTACAGGCCACAAAAAGTGTAATACACAGTCGTGTGCAAAATAAATGTAGTTACGCTTGTATGGGAGAGTGTGTCTTATACGCATATTGCTTTATGTCGTTGAAGTGTAGCAGCATTTTAGGCGCTTAGTATGCACGATAATGATGCGTAAGCGAAAATGAGAACTTATGGTTATACAAATGTACTTAAATATGTTTGTGTGTTTTTAAATGAATTTATAGTTTCACAAGTATGTCTCTTTCCTTGTTGTATGTGTATATACATATCTTTATAGGAGCAAAGAAAATACGGCATACAAGAAAAAACGCTTAAAAAACTATGAAAAATATTCTGCACAATATTCTTATACATTTATATACATATATATGTACATATGTGTACATATATTATGAAAAAAAAAAATTTTTCTTTTATAGTCTGCTTGTATCACCCCAGCCAAACTATAGCTGTCACATAGTATATATGTACATACTTAAGTACACTAAAATTGAACATTTTATACCGGCAATAGCCCGGTGACATAAAATTTATTAATGCATCTGTATGTATGTCTAAAAACTTCGTACTAATATAATACAAAATATTTATATATTTTTTACTTTTGAGACCCACCCTAATATCCTTATTTTATGCGAACCCTCTCATATATCTAATGCAAATAAACGAAATGTATCCCCACATATAAATTTTTAAACAAAAAATATTCATATACATACATATAGGTATGTATTATAATTTTTAGGCACACCCTAATATCCACATCAAAAATGTCACATACGTTGCCAAATATTCAGCGAATACATACATATACAATATATAACGATTTCCAAATACATATTTGTAATCCACAAATATTCTTCTTAATTTTCAGACACACCCTAATATCCATACACAAAATATGAAATTGTCCACCTAAGCTTCTGCGCGTTTTTTTTTCGAATTTTCCACTTCAACACCACCCACACCCTAATGTCCGCATGTGCTTCACGCGCTGCACCCCAATACCAATACCAACACACCACAAGCATGCTTCAATAAATCATGATTAAATAAATATCCACTTATGTTTGTATTGGTTTATGCATTTTTATTTATTTTCTGTTTTCGTCGTTACGTGGCGCATATTTGCTATAAACCAATAAACATAGCTGCCATAAATAAATGATAAGTTAATCCAATTTCAGTCAATTTGTAGGAATTATTGGAAGTTTCTATATATTTGGTATTAATCTAATTAAACGAGAGCTTGAGCAGCAACGACATATTTAATCTATACGACGAGACGCACTCAATTACTATATGCTGATTTTTTCATAGATGTAGCATACACTTAGGGTTATGAAAAAAATAATTGCACACTGAAGTATACATTTAGGGTTCTGAACAAAAAATTATTTCGCTTCGAAGCCATTTAAAATCAACAAATTTGAATTGTGTTTTGTAATTATTTACAGTTTATTGCAGTGAAGTATTCATGCATTAAAATAAAAATTTACAATTGAGCCTAAAACGATGCTACTTACTTTTACTTATACTATTTTTATTTTTTATATTTTTTTTTTAATATAGTGCAACTAGTTCAAATAAAAGAAAGAACTAAAGAGCTTATTTATTATGATTTGAGCGTATAATTATTACAAAATTGCAAAACTACTCTGAGAATATTGGTTAGTTCGAAAGGTCGCTGGGCTTGTGTTGTCATTGTGGTCCATCTCTAGAAGTTGCCTTGACTACTTCTTCATTACAATGCTGGAGCATTCTTGCAAATTCTTACTATTTCTGCATCAACTGAGTTGACCAGATCACGCTCTATATCAGCACATCTACAATACCAAAGCGCTTTGACAATTAGTCTGAGTACTTAGTTTTGAAATTGTTGGATGACTTTCTTATTTTTGTTAGCAGATCCCCAGAGTTGTGCATCCATATCGGTCGGAGTATTTGTTTGTAGATAAGTAACTTGTTTTCGATGGATACCACTAATTTGTTCCCAATTAACCAATTAATAGTTTTGAGTCGCATTTCCTGCTCCTTCTGTTTGTATTTTACGTGAACGTGAACGTAGAATTAAGCATCATTCCTAAGTATTTAGCGGAGTTAAAGTACGGTATTCGCAATTTCCTTATATTCCCTAATACCAACAGCAAGCAATGCGGTATCATTTGCAAATGTGACTGTTCTATAATTGCACTCTATTGGCTGGTCGTGCGTGAATAGAATATAAAGAAAAGAGGCCCAACATACTAAGTACCTTATGGAACTCCTGTTTTTATTTCCCTAAGAATAGAATACTTATCCCCTTGTTAAACTCGAAAATAGCGACCTGATATATACGATTTTAGGATGTCATAATGATGTTTCGATAATATCAATTTCAGTTTCGAAAGCAGTCCTTTGTGAAAAACTTTATCAAACGCTTTTGCAACATCCAAAAACATCGGTAGAACAGATTTTTTTTCCTCAAAGGCTTTCTCAATAATGTGTGCAATTCTGTGAGTTTGATCAATCATTAAATAGTTAGCTCGAGACCCAAACTGTTGAGCTGGAATTATAGTTTTTCGTTCTATGATTTTATTGAGACGTTTTATGGGATATTATCTTATTATATGATAAATGTAATACGGACCTGTAAGAAAATACATCATATGCTCGTTTTTCTAGCATTTGAATCATAATAACTTCAGCAATTTTCTAATAAGTTGGCACGTATTGAAGATAAAAAGCCGCGTTAATAATATAGGTAATTTACTATACTGATTGCAGGAAGCTGTTTAGGACCTCAACAGTAATCAGTTTGCAACCGGGGGATTTTTGCTTTCTCACTTAGCGCATTGCCTGTGCAACTTGAGATTTCTTCGCTTTCTTGATCGAAAACACTATGATATTCTGCGTGTGTTTCATATAGGGAGAATATTTTGGCCAAATAATCAAAAAAACACTTCCGATTTTCTTGAATAGTCTCTGGCAGAACTATCAGCACGTGGGATTTCAGACATGGTGTCAAAGATGCTCAGTATGCTTTGACATTTCATCATGAATAGACTTACTAACGAGCAACGCTTGCAAATCATTGAATTTTATTACCAAAATCAGTGTTCGGTTCGAAATGTGTTTCGCGCGCGAGTTTTGTTCAGCGATGAGGCTCATTTCTGGTTGAATGGCTACGTAAATAAGCAAAATTGCCGCATTTGGGGTGAAGAGCAACCAGAAGCCGTTCAAGAACTGCCCATGCATCCCGAAAAATGCACTGTTTGGTGTGGTTTGTTCGCTGGTTGAATCATTGGACCGTATTTTTTTCAAAGATGCTGTTGGACGCAACGTTACGGTGAATGGCGATCGCTATCGTTCGATGCTAACAAACTTTTTGTTGCCAAAAATGGAAGAACTGAACTTGGTTGACATGTGGTTTCAACAAGATGGCGCTACATGCCACACAGCTCGCGATTCTATGGCCATTTTGAGGGAAAACTTCGGACAACAATTCATCTCAAGAAATGGACCCGTAAGTTGGCCACCAAGATCATGCGATTTTACGCCTTTAGACTATTTTTTGTGGGGCTACGTCAAGTCTAAAGTCTACAGAAATAAGCCAGCAACTATTCCAGCTTTGGAAGACAACATTTCCGAAGAAATTCGGGCTATTCCGGCCGAAATGCTCGAAAAAGTTGCCCAAAATTGGACTTTCCGAATGGGACCACCTAAGACGCAGCCGCGGTCAACATTTAAATGAAATTATCTTCAAAAAGTAAATGTCATGAAACCAATCTAACGTTTCAAATAAATAACCGATGAGATTTTGCTTATTTAATGCGTTTTTTTTTTAAAAAAAAGTTATCAAGCTCTTAAAAAATCACCCTTTAATTCAAAAATATTTCCGATTTTTTTGAATAGTCTCTGGCAGAACTATCAGCACTTATTTCAATGTGACATATTTGAGTTTCTGGTGTTTGTGATCTTTTACCGATTTTCGAAAGAGAGCAATCGGAATTTCTTCCATTGGTTAGAGACCGAACATATTTTGCGAAACTTTCATTTTTAAACCTCTTAATTTTAGACCTTTAAAAATTTCTTTTAAAAGAGATTTGTCAGCTGAGTTTTACAGCAATTTTCCTTACTTTCGGTTTACTTTTCAAAGCAATATGTTGCATACTTCTTGCAAAATGTAAAATTTCAGATTCCAATAGGTCTGTATTTAATATAGAGTCACATCTATTTTCATAACATTCCATGATCTTCAGAAGTATTGCCAGTCTATACATTTATAGAACAAGGCCGGTGTTTTGTCTTTAAAGATGACGGTTTCATAACCCTCACTGATCGACAGATAGTTTCGGAATATTTTGCCGACAATGAAAAAATTTATCAGGATCATGAATTCTGTTGGCTATCCGATGGCCAATATAAGCTCGTTGAGAATGCATAACTTCCGGTTGTTTGTAGTGCTTTATAGAGTTCTTTCCCCACTTGAAAATATGAAAGACTTATTTAATTTAAATTAAAAAACTATTAGCTAGGCATTTTAAATGTGATGAGAATAAGAATCGTTGCCGAATTTCATAATTTTTGTTCCGAAAGAGTGCTTCATAGATAAATTATTACCTTTGTTTTTAAATAATCACAACTATATGTAGATAGTAAAGAGTGCCATTGTAGGAAAATATGTACCAAGCCAAGCAGAGTCTTACGACACCCAGCAACATGAGTTAAGCCCAACGAATTTTTTATGCACACAATTCATTGAAAATGGCTTTAAATGCAGGGATAAACTTGACGGCCACTAAATTTTTGTACTCTTCTGCGAACTCTTTATTCTCAACAACTTACAGAACTTCTTCCACACTTTAATTTTCCAATCGTTCTCTAGCCCGTTGTATATGGTATATAACAATATAATACTTAAGATATTTTATTCACATCCTGTTCTAACTTTTTCCTCCTGTCTTGAGTATTCATAAACTCTTATTTAGTAGCCATTCAGTCGGTCTCTTAGAGTGAGTTAAACGAAAACACAAAAACACCAAAACAAATTGTTACCAGCATCATTTTAGGGGCGTTGTTTAGTCTATACATTTGCGCCTAAAACGTTGCAACGCCTTATATTCTGTTTTTCTAGGTCTACAATGTAGACTTTTATGAGCAAAGTTTATTTTTCCACATCACGACTGGACAGCTTCTTTTAATGCGTGCAATTATTTCTCTCTTTTTATTATTTTTGTTGCTGCTGTCGGCGTCTTACGACCTACGGCTTAATATATGATAATAATAAATTACATGCGAGAGATTTTCCTTGGCTGGCTTGTTTATGTTTTCACCGAATGTACTTAATGAAAGAAAAGTGGCGAATATTATACAAAAGAACGAGAAAGAGCACGCCTACCGGGAGAATGAACAAAAGTGCGTATAAATGAAGCGGTAGAGTATGACCTAATAAGTTAAAGTTAAGTTTAAGTTTAAGTTAAAGTTAAGTTTAAGTTTAAGTTTAAGTTTAAGTTTAAGTTTAAGTTTAAGTTTAAGTTAAGTTTAAGTTTAAGTTTAAGTTTAAGTTTAAGTTTAAGTTTAAGTTTAAGTTTAAGTTTAAGTTTAAGTTTAAGTTTAAGTTTAAGTTTAAGTTTAAGTTTAAGTTTAAGTTTAAGTTTAAGTTTAAGTTTAAGTTTAAGTTTAAGTTTAAGTTTAAGTTTAAGTTTAAGTTTAGGATTAAGATTAAGTTTAAATTTAAGTTTAAGTTAAGCTTAAGTTTAAGTTTAAGTTTAAGTTTAAGTTTAAGTTTAAGCTTAAGTATAAGTTTAAGTTTAAGTTTAAGTTTAAGTTTAACATTGAGTTTAAGTTTAAGTTTAAGTTTAAACTTTGAGTTTAAGTTAATTTAAGTTTAAATATACCGCTAACTTATTATTCAATGTCCCACATTTTGAACCTTCACATTTCTCTTAACAAAAGTACCGCTAGATAACCTCTTCAAAGGCAAACAAAACTAAATAAAACTTTCCGTCCTGGTGCTTTCCACATGTCCTAAATTTATGAGAAAGCGATAGATACATACAATGTGTGTACATATGTGTACCTACTCATGTATAAATAATTCGAAAGCTTTTGAAAGCATCTGCGTAGGAATCCATAAATACACTCGTAACAGCCTGTCGTGTCACATTAATATTGCATAAGCACTTGTTGGTGCTCACGCCGTCCTTATTGATTTCGTAATCCCTTAGTTATACATTTAGCAAACTTTTTCAATTTTATTTTTAGTTTCATTTTTTATTTAATATTTTTTTTTGCAATTTGTAAAACAGATTTTGTTTCACCAATCACTCTTTTTACTTACTTAACTCAAATATTTTCACAAACTTTGTTTATCCTTTACACACTCATATCAACACAAGCGGCCGGCTGCACTCGTTCGCAGAAATTCAACTCAAATTTATATGCAAATACCTAGAAATGTCTATATGTAAATATATAGGGTATTTGCTTTGAAGAGTCCCTAAGCGCCGGTAAGTTGGACCTTGCGAGCGTCGAGCTTCGTTAGAGCGCAAATTTGCATAACGGAGCGAACAGCAGCAAACGTCGGTAAAGACAAAGTAATCGCAATAAAAATGTCTGTATATATATGGTATGTGTTTAGGAGAGATGCTGGGAATTTATTTAGTTTATAGGCAGCGTGTGCTTGTTATTTATTTTTGTCTTTATTTATACTGCATGTCCCTTGGGCTTGTCATGAGTTGCAGAAATCACGGCCATCAGTGGCTAAATCGCATGATTTGTGCTGATTCTTATTCGTTCGTTCGATTTCATAAATATTTTAGACGAGTTCGAGATTTAAATTTTATGTCGTTATTTATTTGAGTATTAGAGCAGAAATCGGGCTTAAAGTTTTGTGATTTAATGAAAGCGGATAATTGTTAAATTTGGCGAAATATGTCACTTTGATTTCAGTATGAAACTTACGCTGTTAAAAAATGAGCTTTTATGCTTATATGTCTAAAATATTAAAAGTAGAAAACCCTGGCTTCAATCTTGTTTAGAAATGTCATATTTGTGTTATAAATTAAAGTTCTATAATTAATGATGTACCGATATCGAAACTTTCATCATGTTAGTCTTATAAGTGTAAGCTAACTTTGTTTACTTCTTCCAATATACGGTTAATCTATTAGCATTTGTTCAAAATTGTATTAGCAAAAAGAAACAAACTGCAAAAAGTATTTTTTCACTAAAGAAAAATCGTTAACAACCACGGCTTTCACTCTTAACATGAAAGCTTTCATGAAGCTTTGTCAACTTTATGTCACTCTTTCATTTCTTTCTTGCTCACTCAAATTACAGCTATAAACGCGTCTCCAGCACACGCGGAATACATTGCACGCAGGAAAAGAGTGCGATTATGTGGGAAATGAACAAAAAATGAGAAGTTCCCGCCGAAATTGATGAACTAAGAATTGTTTTAGGGGCTGATAATATCCATCCTATGTCAACAAAAAGATTCCATGAAAATCAAGACCACGTAAAACCATTATTAGTGTTGACAAAAACATAGCACAGAAGGGCCAAACTGAACATTTTAAGTCAGCCAAAGAAGAAGTTATGATCGAAAGTAAGGACGAATATGGTGTGGCCGTGTCCAGAAAGATTATAGGAAAACAACTTAATGAAGCTCAACTTTTTTAGACGAATAAGCAGGAAGAATTCACTACTATCAAAACACCACAACAAAATTCGACTGGCATTTGCATGGCTCCCAGTGACAAAACAGCACAACTTTTGAGGAATGTGCTTGGAGTGACGAAACCAAGATAAATTGATTGGACTTTTCATCTGAAGTCATTTGTACATCGCCCACAAGGTCAAGCCCTTAACCCTAGGTAAACCAACAAAAACCATAAAGCACGGCTGTGAAAGTATCATGGATTGGGGAGCGTTTTCATGGCATGATGTCGGGTCAATTGTTTTAGTAAATGGTAAACCGGTTTCAGTATTTGAATATACTGAAAAAAATAAAATATATAAAATATATAATATTGGTAAATATATGTCTGACTGGACATTTATGCAACAAAACGGGCCGAAGCGCACCGCAAAAGCAGTAAAGCCTTGGTTCCAATCCGATAGAAAATTTATGGAATGATGTCAAGACCAAAATAGCAGGCTAAGAATTCAAATAACGGGTTTTTCGCTAAGGACGCTTTAAAAGTAGACCGAGAGAGACAGCAAACGACGCCATATTTTTGTCATATCAAGAATTGAGCAACTAGTGAAAATGTTGCTGTGTCAGCGAGACAAATAAGAGCACATAATTTTGAGAATATTGCTGCCGCTAGCGCATCAATTGAGGAAGACCCAAATCAGTCTCTCACACGTCGTTCTTAAACTTTGGGCATCTCTGTGACTTCGCTGTGGCGAATATTGCAAAAAGGCCTTAACCTACATCCTTACAAGATCAAATCAACGCAAGAACTGAAGCCACAAGACCGCCAGGATCGTCGTATGTTCGTGAATTTGACTGCCTAACAACTTGAAAATGATCCAAATTTTCATCGAAAAAACCATCTTCGGCGATGAGGGTCATTTCTGACTGAACATCTTCGTCAATGAGCAAAATATGCGTTATTGGTCAGGTAACGATCCACACGGACTGCATGAGTCATTATTGCATCCCGAAAAAGTTACGGTTCAGTGAAAAATGGGTTCAGTATCTGGAAGAAAGAAGCTTGCAGTCTTTTGTAGCATTCTTGTTGAAAACCATAATATTTTGATGATTTATGGGCTGGAATTGAGGAGGCTGGGCATTCACTGTCAAAAGAACGATTTCAAAAACTGGTGAACAGCATGCAGCGAACAAGGAAGATGTCAAGGGGTGATTAAAATGGTGAATATGGCACAAAATACTAACGAAATAAGCAATCTTATGCTATTTTTTAATCAATTATTTTTATAAATTTTTGTATATTCTTGTAAGCCCGTTTCAGAGTGTGCTATTTATATGTCCTAGCTGCTATGTGGAATATTGATGTTTTCGTCTTTTATTTTAACGAAAATATAATATGCTATTTGTGTGTCGGTAGCTGTACATCCTGCTAGTAAAGTACTTAAACAATATTTTTAATGGAAATTTGTGTTTTTGTGGTTTCTTAGCATACTTTCTGACGCAATTTGAAGCACAGTTACAGGCGGGAGGTGCAGGAAATGTCAATGCTTATAATTCCAAGAAGAAATGGCATCAAAAACATTCTCTGTATATGCTAATTATACCTATTTACGCTACAAACATTAACTTAGTTCCCACCATTTGCTTTCCCTTCATTTAAATTATAATTTTTTCATTTGAAATTCACACCTTCAACTGCTGCCTTTCGCTGTTTGCCACCTTTTAAGCGTTCAGTGACCGCTGCCACTCAACTCTAACCTCAACGTTGGCGGGCGTACCGACCTACAATTATGCCACAAAAAGCACAACATTTATTGTGCGGCTTTTGTATGGATTCTAGCGAAGCCAACATAATAGAAAATATTTTAAATTAACAGCGCTAAGTAAGGAAACCAACGCAATTTATGCAAAGCGCCTAAAAGCATGTAACAAATACATGTAGGTTTCACACAGCGCGCAGGTAAACAAAACAAAAGCGCAGAATGTCAACAAGAACGAAAACAACTGTGTGAAAACATTTGAAAAAAACAAAGAAAAGAAGTCGGAGAGGGAGAATATAAGAAATTGAAGTTAGTAAGGAAGAAGCAGTAAAGAAAATTTTCAAAAGAAGTGCACAAAGTTAAGACTTGTGAACAAAAAAAAGAAATCGTCACATGCGTACAACGCCATCACACATTATGAATAATGCACAACTGTGCCAACGCCTTAAAATATGTTATGAGCGCTCCACGCGGATTTCTTTATAAGTTGCTATATGTATGTATGTGTTTACCGAGCGTGAGTTGGCGGCTTTCAAGGTAGCACAATGCAAATTTTAGTTTAAAAACCAAAACAAAAAGAAAACTGGGGAAAGTGGCAGCTGAAAGCCCACAAGGAATACTTTTAATACACAGCGGCACAGTTGCTGTGTGCCACGCCGCCTTAACCCATGGCTGGGGCAGTTGCTCACTAACATGCGTGCACTTCTCTCCACACTTCAACGCACAGCAACACGTTTCGCGGCGCTGAAGTGGCAGCACAATTGACAAATGGAAGGCGAAGAAGAAGACAAGAAAGAGCAAATAAATGAACAACAACAGAAAACAAAGGGAATGAGGAAAGCAGAATGTATAACGCAGGGAAGCCGGACTGAAAGACGCTTAAACAAGAGAAACGCAATGCAATGTGCGCTTGAAAATGCTCAGCAGCCTAAAAGTATGCTGCGACGCAACAGTAAGGCACTGAATGTGCCAACGAATAAACAAGAAAGAACGATACACACACCTCACAAATTTTTTTTTTTTTTAGATTTATAGCACTATATCCCATGTGCCCTTACTGCAATGCTCGCTTACCTAACTGTTTGCAAGTTAGTGCGCTAAGTGCTCTAAAGGGAGTTCGTCCGCTGCCAACAATGGACGGTGGCAGCTCAGACACATGTGCCCCATGGTGCAAAGATGCTAAATGCCGCACATTGTAACTTGTTGCCACCGAGCGGAGACCGGTGCAGCGCGCATAGACTGACTGGTAGGCCAGGTAAAATCAGCATAGGATTTAGGGACGGTATAGAAGTGAAGCAGTGGCTGCATGGCAAATAGTGGTGGAATGTTGGATCCCAAAGCATATTGATTTGCGGGGAAAACTATAAAATCATAAAAGCCTTTTTTTCTGTTTACCATATTTCTGGATTTTTAAAGGTATGTCTAAAGGAGCTCATATTTAATGAAATAAATGCGAGCGAGCTAAAAATACATTGCATACTTTAAGGCACTGTACCTAAATTTTATTGATAATTATAAATCCAGAACAAAGCTGCGCAAGGGTCACTCTCATTTCTAGCGGCAACTCGAGCTCTTAGTCTGCAATGGGCGGTGGTTTGACACGAAGTACGCCATCCACTGAAAGGGAGTCTTTTGCCTTTTCCCCATGAGCTGTCAGCTGCCGACTTGAGGATTTTTTTGCAGCTCAGTACTCGTAATAATCGGGGCCATATGAGGAGTGGACGAGTTCAGACTCTGAAAATTCACAACTAAAATTTTATCATTATTGACAGTCGGAATCTTGACGCCATCGACTGGCTATTTGAAGGTCAACACTGTACTGCTTCGTCCAGTTTGTGAATATGGTCGACGTGAATTTAATGGGTAAGAATGTTAAGTTCCGTGCAGAGAGGTGTCAGAGAGACACCCATTTACCTTTTAACACATATCATTGATTCCATTTCCCGACATCAATAGCGTGCAATCATCAGCGTACAAGGTGATAGAGACTCTCCCTGGTGGCTGTGGAAGTTTCGAGTTGTAGAAGTTAAAAAATAGCGGGGAGAGGACACCTCACTGCAGAACACCTTGTTTAATTCTTCTCAGTTTTGAGTTTTTACCTCGAAATATTTCGGATGATTAACGACCGCTCAGGTAGTTGCTCGCCCATCTTTTTAATCCTGAAAGGATTTAATCCTGAAAGGATTTTGGATGTATTTTGGATGTCCTGCAGTAGCCCTGACTATTTCAAGGCTACGAGGACCAGCCTCTCACAGGGTAGTTAAGCCCACGAACTATCTGGGTGTTTAGGCTGATGGTTAACTAGGATCAGGCTTTGAGTGAAGGTCGGGCGTAGTAAGACCTCAAGTGTCTTCACTACTGGGGGAGAAGAGTAATCTGACGATAGAACTCCCCTTTGTTGGCGGGTTTCCCAGGTTCCAGTAGTGGGATCACTCTTCCGACTTTCCACACATCGCGTATTTGAAGAGTGGTCAGCGCATGTTGAAGACCTTTGTGAGGTAACTTAGTCCCGTCGAGCTTAGATGCTTAATCAAATTCATTAACTTTAGATTTATTTGAACATTTCCTAACCGCTGTCAAAATAGAGAACCTAAAAGTATGCTTTATAGACGCGAAAGTATAAATCAGCTTGCAATTTCCCGTAAATCTGTGGTCTCAGCTTACTTTCTTCAAATAACTATCATAGTATTCTCTATATAAAAATAAAAGCGATCAAATTAATGAATTTTGAATGAATTAAATAAAACCAAAATATTCTGGGCGCTGAAAGTTATGCTAAAAAAATCTTCCATAAAAGTTTATTAATTTAAGTATCCACATAATAACCAAAAACATGGGTCCAAATTCTGAAAATTAATAACAACAACATAACCTGCAACAAGCACAAAGCCCAGCTGTTGGAACAAAAAGCTGCAAATCCGCAAAGTATGAAATGTTTTTGATTTGCGCTTTGTTTTCTATGAAAATTGGGTGTAAGCAAATTGAAGTGCTGCGGAAGTTGCCTACAATTAAATTCAATTGTGCGCTTTTCATTTCCTGTTGTTAAGAAATCGTTCTTTTTCACTTTATTGTTTGTGGGTGTGGAGTTCATGTTTTCACATTCCTCCGCTTCCTGTCATGTTGTAGCAACATCCTGTCGGGCCGCCTCGCTTTAAGTCTTTATACTCACTTCTCGAAATTTTCAAACATTGTTGCATACCAACAGGCGTATACAACAGACAATGTAATGTGGCAATAAGAGTGAAAATGTAAAAGCTAACGATGTTGGCTTGACAGGAAATCTTGCTGAAGTAAACAGCAAACTTTGACTTGGGAAGGAGACAGCATTTTCGATAGAACCCATTGTATGCAGAATCAGAGCTAATATTCATTTGTATAGCTGATGCTTTACGAACTAATTAAAAAATAACCTTAGTTATAAGTTCATAAGAAAAAAAGTTTTCAACCATCCGTTCAAACTTACATTTGTAGATATAGTATTTATCGAATGAATGGAGAGTCAGCTGTTAGAGTAGACGCGGTTACTACAATTTACATGCCAAGAAAGTCGAATTCAATCGCCGCAGAGTAAAATCAATGGGCTAGTCTTTTCAATGCACTTATCTACAATGGTCTAATTTCTTCAACTTAAAAAGCTCTTCGTTACTTCTTACCTACAATCTAATCATAGAACTTCATATTACTTATTTACGCATGTCCGCTTTCAAGAATACTACACTGAGGTGTCGTATTATAAGCATAGCCAGAGACAACGCAGAGTGTCTGAAGATCAGATATGGCTCAAATGATTGACGAACCCTTACAATTTTCTTCGTTTTAAAATAACTTTTGACTTTCGTCATATGTATGTAGCTATCCACACCTGGACTTATTTTTATGAATTAAAATTTTACGAAAAAAACATTCAATTCCATTGCAAACTGTAAAACTTCCGGAAAAATTACTTCAAATTAAGAAAAAGAATAAATAATTTAAGTAAGAAAGGAAACCTTATACTCAGTTCCCTGGGTTTCATATAGTACCTCATATACAATCATATCGTATACTCTGTAAAGGGTATGTTTCACACATTTCGCTTAACTTATGGTCGACGTAATTGGCCTACTGGGCATCCTATTAGAAACACCATTACCCATCTTGAGACCCAGTATGCAATATTGTATAACCGACCGAATAGACCACGTCCAGCACGCAGTGAAAGAAATATATCAGCCGCAGCTGAGAGTGTACACTAAGGCCGAGAAGAGTCGATTCGACGCCGTTCGCAGAAACTCGGACTGAGGTGTAAGCCGACTTGGCGCCTTGCATTTTGCCAACAACGTTTCTTTGTCCGGTTCAGTACTTTACGATAAACATGGTCGTATGAAAAGTGAAGGATCACAGACTAGAGAAAATCACACCAAAAATTTTAGATTGTTGACGGTCGGAATCTTAACCCCATCGACTGCCCTAGTAAAGCCAAGTCTGCACTCCTTCGTCGAGTTTGTGAATATGATAGCTGTGGATATAGTGGGGGAAAATGTTAAGTTCCGCGCAGTTAGGAAACGAGAAAGGTTGGAGAAATAGCTGTTTAGGTTTGAGCACATACCATCGATTTCATTGTCCGACGTCATAATCGTAGAATCATCCGCGTACAAGGTGGTAGAAGTTCGACCTGGTGCTTGAGGCATTTTTGATGTGTAGAAGTTAAATAACGATGGGGAGAGGACAATAACCGGAATCACATGTTTAGTTCTTTTCCATTGAGAGATTTTACCTCAAAACAGTACGTATGATTGGTGACCGTTCAGGTAGTTCATAGTCCACCTCCTCAACCCTGGACGGAGCGTCGATTTTTGATGGCCTCAAGTAACGTTGTGTGATTGGCTTTGTCAAAGGTTTTGGCAAATCCAACGCTTCGAAGATCGCCCTATCGTAGGGTGGTTTTTGTTTGAAGCCATGAACTATCTGAGCGTGATGGTACTGTACACTTTTCGGAAGACATGCATGCTGGTGGTTTGCTGGGCTCAGGTGGTATGTTATAGTCGGAATAACAAGGTTTCAGGTGTCTTCACCACTGGGGAGAGGAGAGTAATCGAGCGATAGGACTTCCCTTTGTGGGCGGGTTCCCCAGATTTCAGTAGTGGGCCCACTCTTCCGATTTTCCACACAACGGGTATTTGAAGTGTGGTCAGCGACAGGTTGAAGACCTTGGTGAGATGGCTTTCTCCCGTCGAGAATAGATGTTTTAGCATCACCATGTTAATTACATTAGGGACAATGGGTTTAGATGATTTGGCTTGTTTATGGTACTCTGAATCTTATCAACGGTGAAAGTAGGTGGCGCGCTCTCTTTTGGCATTTTGCGCAGCCAACGGGTACCAAATCGTTGGCTTTGTCTACAGAAGGGTGCAGTGTAAATTGCGGCTAAAAAATATTTCGCCCAATTCTTTGGGTCCGAAGAGGCATGTCCAATGCATTGAATTGCAACTTGATCATCATGTCTGTTCGGATTAGATAAAGCCGTTACATTTTGAGTTATCATTTGAAATGCGCAAACGAGTCATCGAAAAATGGACGCAAGAGATAAACCATCTGAGACGCCGCCACAGACAACATTTGAAATAAATAATCTTCTTAAAATAAATGATAGAGATTATTTTTTCGAATAATAATAAAGAATACCCATTAAATCTGAAATGGCTGTGTTTTTCCTTTAAATAAATTAGGAATCTGGAAATGAATCAGCCTTTAAGTATTAGGAAATCAAATATTTCAGTACTTCAAAAATTATAAACTTTTTCATCCTTAACTTGAACTAATAATAAACATATTTCAAATACTCTTTTAGCTCTTGGAATATGTAAAATTGCATAAGAATCCCTCCCATCGTAAAAAATGCTGGAAAACGCATTTAAAAATATCTTTCTCCATATGAGTGAGAATAAATCAGTGCTCATGCTTTAAATAATCTTCCGCCCCGCCGTCCTCCCGGAATATGACACATTGTTGCCATAATTACGCTCGTATATCTTCGCGGGCAGACAGCGTGCTGTCGCTGGCAATTAATGGCGCGTCATTTTCATATATCGCGCATTTTAATTTATATATTTTTGAGGAGCACTTAATTTAAGCGAACGCTGAGCAGCGCATTGCAATGCCAGCGTGTGAGCGCGTGTGGAAGGAAAATTTTAAATAAATGCAAAAGTAATATTTACAAGTAAATGGCAAGCAAGAAAGCAATTTAATGAAGTAAAAGGAGTCGAATCAATCGAAAGAAGAACAAAATAATGCATAAACAGGCAGTAAAAATCAGGGAAACAAGCAATAATAAAATAAAAACGCATTAAGCATAAGTGAAGGCGCGGAAAACAATGCGAATATATAGGGAAAGTGCGGTGCCAGCAAATAAGCTGGGAGGCGGAAGGTAAACGGGGAGCGGAGTTGATGGCAGATAACGGGAAAAGACATTGTAAAAGCTGACATAAATTATAGCCTGATAATCCTTACGCGCGGGCATAAATGCAAGCAGATGAACGGCGACACACAGGAGTATATATGTAGGTAACTGTATGTATATATATATACGTATATTTTTATATGAGTATATATTTACAAGGGTATATTAAAGATAAGAGCGAGCCGCAAACGCGCGTTCACATGCAATGAAATGCTTGTAGCATATTAATGGCGAATGTGAGGTACGACTATACTCTTTTATCTTTATATGTATATATATATATATATAGTACTATACAAAAGCAGCAGTATACATGTAAAAGCAACTATGCCTGCACACGCTTGAATATGCATGTGTGCGCGTTGGTAAATAGCCTTTGCTACAAGTGAACGCGTAAGTGCATAAGCAGTTAAGTAAACGCCTTACTTACTTTCAAACCCTTACACATACACACACACATCTATACAAGTATAAACATATACTTATTAACACAAACATACAAACTCGCACGTAAGCTAGCAGCGCTTGCCAAAGGGTTTTATATGTGTACACATCTGCTGTAAGTGGGTAGGTAAGTGCGTAAGTAAGTAATAAGTAAGAAGGCAAATGAGTGGGTAAGTAAGTAGGTAAGAAAGTGCGCATGTAAATATGTAGAAAGAATTAAATTGTGAAATATTCATGTTGCTTTGTGCGAGAAAGTTTAAAAGGTGAAATGGTGTGAGTTGGAAAATGAAAGGAAATGCCTGAGCTTAAATCAAGGGTGATAAATTAAAAAAGTCGATGAAAAAAATCGTGTTTTTTGGTATAATAAGTAAAGTGCGATCCATATCAATATTTCCCAATTTTTTAAGAAAAACCACAGAAGCTTCAAATTTAATGGCAAATGGTTATCATAATACGAAAGAACATGCGCCGGCATTTATTTTTTGAAGATTATCTCTTTCAAATGTTGGTCGCAGCTGCATCTCAGGTGGTCTATCCGTTAAGCCCACATTTCGATAAGTCGGTCGAATATTTCGACAGGTTACTCGCGAATGACACGCGTGTGGTTTTGCTCCACGGCTTGAATCGAAGCGATATTGCCCGTATAGGCTTTAGATTTTACATATATCCACAGGAAAAAGTCTAAGGGTGTGATATCACGCGATCTTGATGGCCAATCGACCGGCCTAAATTTTGTATTCTGAGCAGCAGCTCAGCCTACATATATACTGCCTATTTGCCTCGGACGAAGGGTCAACTTGCTTAATTTTATAAGTTCGTACTTTACATAAGTTATTGAAACTTCGAAGTAGCCTGCATATCGGCTTGAATTATGAAAATTAATAGGAATTTTTCGGTAGGTAAATATTTCCTTCTGAACACTCCTCGCAGGTGTCGAAATGCCAGGTCTGACTTCATAGTTGGTTGTTTGTTGTTCCTCAACAGCAGAGCTTTCAAATATCAAGTGTTATTAAGGTTGGGTGTGCTTTACCGGAGAACAGCTTGGTTAAGAGCCCTCAAACAACCACCCATTGCAGACAAAGAGCTCGAGTTGAGAGCTAAAAACGAGAGTTCAGTGCTGGATACTGTAGCAGGTTAAACTCTTACTTATTAATATAATAGACCATACTATATGAAACATATATCCAGCCTGAAATGTGTCTCCGCATGACACTAGCCACTTCTTTGCATGCCCTACTAACTCGCTCATCTGACACACTTCACCGCTTGGTCAAGCCCCATCTAAACAGCATGTTTCCCAGGTCTACCGTTCGATGACAATTTATCTATTCTCTACCCTCTAAATGGGTATTAGGTATCCGTTACAACAACAACCACAGCCCAATCTCGAACGTAGCTTACATATCCTTATCGCCTTTCATAATAATGTGCATTATGGGAACTATGCGCACTTGTCTTTCCAATATAAGATCAAGAAGAAGAACAATACAAAGAAGTAAGAAAGGACTTGGCAGAATCAAACGCAGAGGCAAACCTTCGTTTATGAACAAAGCTTGGTTTTAAAAATTTTCTGTGAATTTCACTAAGATACCTCACATACAACCACCAATCATATGAAGGAAAGTCAGCCAGATGTGCGAAAAAGCTTATATTAGTTTTATGAGGACTAGATAAAGTTATCGCCCGTTTTAACCATTTCAGATACAAAGTTGCACTGTGATGAGTAAAATACGCCCACTTATTTTCCTTGATATAATAAGCTACTATCACAATAGGCTTTGGGGTCGGCATATTCGGTATCTGAAGGCTTGAATAGTTTCGCTTCGATTTAGACAATTTTTGTGCATGATGTGGCAAAGCTCAAAGGAACTGATTCGTGAAAAGTCTTATCCTTTACATTCACAGCTTCTGGAAGTGAAGAAATCAGATGGAATTTAAATTTGTGTTCTATTGGAAATAGGTATGATATTTGTCTGATTTCGTCCAACTCAAAATCGGATGGTGTCCGTTCCATAGATTTGCCGTGAGAACATGATACACACAATCGTTAGGTTAAAATGCTACCGCGTCAGCTAAATGGTTGAAGACAAACCGAATTTTGAATGGAGTATTTTATGAGAAAGACGCCGATTAAGTTCTCAAAGCCCAATGAAAGTGAATGAACACTACGCTGACAAACGTGGAGCTCTAAGCGCTATTAATAATTCCTCACATACAATCCAAAATGATTGCTAACGACGGCGAAAGAACGGTACAATTATACAAAGCTGATATTACCAATGTAGGGGAGGTATATCCCGGAGCTAAGCTGGTATTGATGGAAAAAAGAAAAGAAACAAAAGGTCTGTATCCCGTTAACACCATGGCATCTGCATCAAATAATGCAGCATATCAGCGCCTGTATTCCAAAACTTTCAACAGAGGGGAGGAAACTCGATAAGGTCTTGGAGAACCCACAGCAGATGATGTTGAGTATTGCTCAGAGTCTTCATATAATACCAGCACATTGTCAAGTATACATATTTTGAATATAGGCACATTCCTACCATTTTAAATACTAATAAAGGAAAAGTGGATAGCTGTGTATTACACAGTTCAATATTAATGTGATTTCATTACAGGTTGCGTTAAGCTATTTAATAGTAACAGGTTAATTGAAAAGTCACCGGTTTGACACATAGATAGCGCTACTAGAACTAAATTCCTCAACGTCAAAAGGCGCGTATATAATACTGTGTAAGTGACTAGATAACATTTAATCTTTTCACTAATCTTGCCCGTTCTCACTGATGATAACACAGATGTTTTTGCCACTCAAAAAATTCACTTCACTTATTAATTTTTAAAAGAAAATATTTCTATAGAGAATTTTGTTATAAAAGCCGGTTTCTTTAAAAATTTTTCCATATATTGGAAATATTGGACGCATTTTTTTTATTTGGGAAGTCAATTTTCAGGTAAATTTAGATTCATTGCGTTTACTGCATTTGTTTGATTACATTTTTTTAGCGCCCAAATTAGCTGTGATAATGTAATAGATTTCCAATGCTGACAAGTAGATGGTGCTAAATCAGAGTTGCACAGAGAGTTTTCGCGTAGATTAGATTCAGATCACCTCGTAGACGAGATTAAGAACTGCCATTTTTGTATGGCGAAATCTTGTTAAATTTATAAGATTAGTGGAATAAACTACTCAAAATCCGAAATCTTGTGAGTAAGCGTCGATCTAACCATGATTTAAATTTGACATCTCTCGGGTAACTAGTTTATGAATTATATCATTTTGAGGGCAGCTACTTTTGATATTGTGCAAAAACAGCGATAAAAGGAATTTTATCTGTCGATAGAATATTGTTTTTTGAAAGGAAAAATTACATTTGAAGCAGAAACTTGGCTTGCTGATGACTTACCGGACACTGCCCTAGAAAAATCAAGTATAAAGGATTGTTAAGCTAAGTTTAGACATGGTGAAATGAGCACCGAAGACGGTGAACGCAGTGGACACCCAAAAGTGGTTGTTACCGACGAAGACTTCAAAAATATCCACAATGGAGTTGTTCGTGATACCGCACACTCTCAGCATATCAACTGAAGGTATACGTCATATCATTCATAAATATTTAGGCAAGAGAAAGCTCTGTGAAAAGAGGGTTCCGTGTGAGCTCACTTTAGACCAAAAACAACGACAAATTTTTGCGTATGTGACAATGGATGAAACATGGCGCCATTATTTCACTCTGAATTGCCACTCTAAAGCGTAGAAAAACGAAATATTTGGCTGTCGAAATTATGGTGTCTGAATTTTAGGATGCGCATGGAATAATTTTTATTGACTACCTTCAAAACAGAGAGACTTTCAACACTGACTATGATATAGAGTTATTTAATCGTTTGTAGGACAAAATAGTTGAGGAATGACTGCATTGCGCGCAGGTTGCAGATGCAGCATAATGACTCCAGATTGCTTTTATAAAGTTGACAAGGCTTTAGCATAGATAAATTAGTATTATAGCATACATTTAGGCTGATACTACAATAGTAATAAAGTTTCAAATAACATAGTAGTATCAAAAAGGCTAACTTTCTCCAGCAACAGAATATTTTTAGATGTTTCTAAGAAACAATAATTTCTTCGAAGTCTTTGTAGCTAAGTTCTTATGAAAATATCATAAGATAATATATTATTTTTTAAGTATTAGAAATAGTAATGAAATTGCATCAACCTTTTTTTTTCTTATAACGTGTATATATATTCATCACAGAGTTGATGTTTTGTAGTTGTCATAATTAAATTTTTCTTTACCTATATTAATATATAGAAACTATTAAACAACGCTTTAAGAAATATCACGAAAAATTCAAAAATTTCATTCGAAATTTAATCACGTTGAAAAGCTGCACATACCTACGTTGTAAAACCAAGCAAAAGGCAGCAATTATCTTTGCACTTATTTTCGCAGCCTCGTTAATACGTTGCGATAAATGATTGAAATAATATTGGCCTACTTCAAGGCGCTTCCGCCAGCGTTATATGGCAAAAGCGCCATTAATGCCAACTTAATTATCTGCTGCCGCGTATTTCACTTTTCAAAAGCGCCGCGCTTTAACGAAAGAGAAACTACAAGTACGCATTATGGCAGCCGCGGCACAATGCCAACAATAAGCGCTGCATATCGGCAGACGCCGTGCAGTGCAGCCGGGCGCTTACATTGATAAATGTGCACAATAAACGCATTTTAATCTATGATTAACCTACCTTTTCTGAAATTATCGTTTCGCGTTTTATTCCCACTGAAGCGTCGAGCTGCCGCTCCTGCTTGTGGAAGCGCCAGGCGAGTGAGCGCGTAGTTAAATAGTGCAAGCAGAAAAGTATGCAATGATTTTTTTTATATTTATTTTGCTTGAAGTTTTTTTGCGTTTAATAAATGACTGCTGCAGCTGGAGCGAAGTGGAGTGTGGAGCGCAGGGCTTTAGCGGTGCAGCTGTGTATACTTCGAGTGCACTTTGGAGCGGCGCGCTTGTCTAGTGGGCATTGATTGCGTCTAGTGCGTGTGTTGGGGCAGCTGTGGGGGTGGAGAGGGTGCAGAGGGTGCAAAGTGCTGCAGCAGTATTGAGGATATAGGTTTTGTTTATCTTTTTGCTTTGCTGGCGCTTAGTGGTGCCTGTTTGTAATTGTGTAGTTGAGTTGAGTTGAGCTGGGAGACTCACTTTTTATCGCGTCTATTTACTGCGTGTGTATTTGCTTTGCGATTTTTCGCTTTTTTTGTTTTTGTACACACGTGGTTTTAATTAATTTGCATTTTTTACTACTTTTGCACTTTTATTCACTGCGGAAATTTCTTTCAAGGATTTTTTTTTTTGTTTTTACTTTATGTATTTTTTCTTGTTGTTGGCATTTATTAGCAGCATTTGCTTACAGTAGCTTTTTACATAATTTTTAATAACTCACTTTTGTTGTGTTTATCGCTTGTTAGCCCACTTTTGTTGTTTGTTTTTTTCCAGTATTTTTTCTACACTTTTTTTGTTTTGTTTATTCTGTTTGCATTCCGGCTTTGCTTTTGTTATTATTAGTTTTCACTCACACTCTGCTGCTTTATTTAAATTTTTTTCAGCACACATACATAAATACACTTGTGAGCCATATTAGTGGGCGCTTAAGCACAGCTGCATGCGAGACTTAAGCTGGCGTTGCTATGTGTTGCTTTTAGCTGGCGTTTCTCACGGAAATTCGAACTTATAAAGTAACAGAGCTAACGTGCGTTCTCTTGTTTGAGTTAACGTTGCATACTTCCAGGGATTTTTTAGCACTTTGCTGTGTGTCTGATTTCAAACGATTTTTTCCACAATTTTCTTTTTTTTAAATTTTATTTCTTTATGTGCTGCTCATAATTTTTTATAATCCTTTGGTATTTACATTATCTAATTTCGGGATTTTAACAAGTCTATACACGTAATTTTTTTCTTTTTTCATCACTGGCAAATAAATTTCACAAATTACACTTTTCGTTACAGAAAATATAGATTTTTTAGTAAGCCATTTATTAACGGTAATTTAATAAACTTTTTTGTTATTTTTAGTAGATTGATGAGTAGCTTTGTCCATGCCTTTTAAAAGCATCTGAAATGGAAAGTAAAAAATGCTTATTAATATTTATTTAATTATTAAAAATCAGCTATTTAATAAAACTGTGTTATTTTATAAATAACCATTTATATGAAAAATAGTTTGGTAACTTTTTTTGAATATTAAAAAAAATTAGCATAAAAAACTTCGGTGTATATACTTTGCTTGACTAAAAAAATGTTCTTATACATATATCGTCAGCTAAAATGCAAAACAACGTAACACCAAACGACCGATATTGATTTTTTTAATGCTTACGTTTCACTACATCATATACATATATAATATGTATTATAACAGCAAATTTTAAGCGTCCGCTATCATATATAACCAATAACCATTTATTATATCCATTTTATAACCAAAACTCAAATTTTGTTTCAAGAAACTTACGGAAAGTGAATTTTGCAAAATAAAAATTTATGAATAATAAATTATAAATGTAGTCATTAATTTTGGTAGACAAATAGTTACCAGTTAATACAAGAAATTTTAAAGCGTTGCGTTAATTTGAAATAAAAAATTTTAGAAAGCTCTCCTTAAGCTCACTGTAAGTATTAAAAGGTTATATTTGTAATATATGATATTTTAAACAAAAATTAATTTGAAATTAAAAATAATAATTACAACACAATTTTAATTTTTTTGCTTTTATATGTACATAAATTAGGTCGATTTTTAATCTTCCAAATCGCGGCTGCGAAAATTTTATTTATTTATTTTTTATTTTATTTTATAAATTATTTGTACAATACTTAATATTCTACAAATAAATATCTAGCAGCACTAGCAGCAGAGGCCTTCGGCTGCGGCTGCGAAAAATATTCTACGGATCATTCCGAACAACTATGCCCGAGCGACTATGAGTTTAAAAACCGGATTTAAAGCAAACGATTTTGAAGACGAAGTTTAAAAAATTTGAATAATGGTTGTATGGAAGATATGTAATATCCGAACTGACCGACTCTAATAAATGACCAGTAGAATATCAAAATGCACTCACGTTTTAATTTTCATTCGGATAAGTCAAAAACTGAGGAACAAATTCTTATGATCTTTGAGGAACTTCGCTTATGTTAAAGAGCTCTGTTCTTTTACTCAAAGTTGTTCAAAATTATCCGTTGAACATTTTCCGCAGGCGCAATTTTTCCGTTTTTTGTCGCCGTAAGTCAATCCGCTCTAGTATAAATATATGTACGTTATATTAGTAAAATATATATTAAAAAAAAATCTAAATTTTTTTTTTGTTTATCTTCGAATACAAAAAATTTGTATTTTAATTTCTAAAAGCTCAAAAAAAATTTTGCAACGATTTCAGTTTTTTTTGTTTTTAACTCCTTTACCCTTACTTCCTTCAACCATTTTTTAGTTAGCTTAGAAAATAATTCAGCTTCAGACTTTCAGTTTCTATAATAAATATAATATTAACTGTTCACTGTCTAAAGCACCAGGGAATTAATGGAGCATCTCTTGTGCACTTTTGCTGCATAAGAAAGACTACGCTGTAAGCATCTGGGGGGATCTCTACGGTATGATACACTGGAGGAGGTATCGATAGTGAGATCGCAGAGTCTGTTTAAATTCGCGTCAAGCGCAGGCATCCTAAAGGATGACTATTCCTCATGAACGTAGCAACTGAACTTCGTCGGGTATCGCAAAGGTCCAAAATTGGTCTATGCGTGGTTTATTGGCCTACCAGATTGACGTAAACTAACTTATAGTTTCTACTCCGTTCTTCGAAGGACTCTTTGTTATAAAGAAATTATGAATATTCTAAATAAAACATATTGACAAAATTAAATATTATTATAAACAAAAAAAAGAAATTTTAGAAAAGGACCAAATGCTAGTTATTGCCAAAATGGTTTAAATTAAATATACCGAAGACTTGGAAAAAATATCTATCTAAGCGTTAGCAAAAACCATACATAATTGAGTTTTTTTTTTAATTTTTGTGCTAACCGTATTTAATTTTTTCACAATGATCTTGATAGGTCAGTTTGTATGATAGCTATGTGCTGTAGTTTCCTGTAGTTTCGAGGCAAACATTTTGAAGATATCTCGTCAAAAAACAAACTTTCCATATAAAGAAATGATGCTAACCGCTCATTTAGTATAGCAGCTAGGTGGTCTAAAATAGCGATACCAGCAAATGAGCAGCTCTTCAAACAAAAAAGGTGTAAGAATAATTTGAAAAAAGCACCCCGATATTAAATTCTACGAGTAAATGATATTTCAAAAAATGTATTTTTTCTAAGTTGGTAGGACTGTCCCTAATTACTATACAAAATATAAGCGCAATGTGTCAACCAGCTGCTTATGTCGGTATACAAAGAATTTGTCTCAAATTTTGCATTTCATTTCGTATACGGAATCGGTGCGAATGTTGGAAAAGGGTTACGGTGATTCAGTTTTATCAAAAACGGTCGAGAGATCGTTGAAGACATGCCTCATTTTGGATGACCTTCGACGTCTTCCACTAATGAAAATATTAAGAAAAAGTAAGGGAAATGATTCTCGAAAAGCGGCAGGCAAGTGTTAGAGAGATGGCAATAGAGCTCGACATCTCTCGCAGGTCTTTCCGAATTATTTTGGTGGATACTTGAGCATGAAGCGATTTACACAATGTATATATGTATGTACTTGTTTATATGTATATATTATAGAGTCCTCAATGATTTTTTCTGTGTGTCACCAACTAGGTGGCAAACTTAATACAATTTGTTGAGAGTATAAAAAATAAAGCGGTGGTGTAGTTGTAGTAATTTGTTTCGCAATAATGTGTACTGATGATAATTTTTTCTTTAACATTTAAACAATAAATATTTTAAGCAATTTATTGACTTGTTTACATATTAAATTCATTTAAATCCAATTTACTTTAAAATGCATTTTTTACAATTCCTGTATTGACTTTTTGCATTTAAGCAGCCAATGAAATGCAATGAGAAAAACAAAAGAATTATTTGCAAATAATTTATAAAAAGTTAACGAGTTTTAATATTTAAATGAAGCAAACTGCTGCTGAATTGGCTTATGCACAGTAAGCGCATGAAAAATTGTGTAAACGAGAGACATTTTAAAGACTTGTAGATACTTATATGTATGAGTGTCTGTTTATCAAAAGGATTGCACTCTAAATTAGAGCGAATTAAAGTTTTGAGAAAGCGAGCTAAGCTACACTTAAATTTCTTGCCATTTTTATTTAATTTTTTTTTTTAATTTTTACGAAAACCACAATTTAGTAAATTTAACGAATGAAGAGCACAAATCAGTGGCTATTATTTTCGGAATTTTTTATATTATTAACTTAAAAACGATTTGTGAGCTGTTATTGTATTGAAAACATAGAATTTTTACGCCAAAAAACTTGCACATTTTTTCACGCTTATTTTCCATCAAACTCACAAACTTGATTTTTTTTTTTAATTTTTTTTTTAACATAATTTTTTTCAAATTTTATTTTTTAACAATTTTTTTTTTTAACTTTTTCTTCAAATTTAATTTTTTAACAATGTTTTTTGAAGCTGCCGTCACACAATTCTTGCTAATTTCGCTTTATTTAAAATTGCTCAATACATTTTTTACACAGTTTTTGCTAAAAAATTCGAGGCTTTGCACTTTTTGCTCGAGTTCACTTCCCTCGGCGTTTGCAATTTGCATAAATAAAGCAAATTAATTGGCTTTTTACGGCGCAACACAGATTAACAGTAACACAAACACACGCACGCACCCATGCACAGCCATTGACAGCGCCCGACAACAAGCACAACAACAACGCCAACAGCTGTCAGTGTTGGTAAACAAATGGAACGTCGCGCTTTTCCGTTTGCCGTTTGCCGTTCGCGTTGTTTGTTTGTTTACAATGTTGCCAATGTAATTGATAAGGAAATGCAATTGCCGTGCAGCGCGCGCTGTTTTTCTTTTTGCTGCGCTATTTTAATTGCTGTTGCTTGTTTTATGCGACTTTTAATTGCATTTATTTTTTGTGCTTTTGTTGCTATTTTAATTGCTTTGCTCACTTTTTGTTTGCTACTTTAATTTTGCAATTAATTGTTGTCACTATTGATTTTAACGATTTTACGCGGCACAAGCGCCTGAAAGTAGGTTAAAATAATAAGTACATAATGGCTGGAGAACTCAAGTGGCGTTAAAAAGTAAATTTAATAATATAACTTTGTTTGCTGTAGGAATTTTTAACATTTTTGCAGAAAGAATGCAACTTTTTGTAAAAATAGCGCCTAAAAGTATGCTATGCTAAGAGATTTAATTTGAAAATATATTATTCTTTAGTGGAAAATATTTTATTTGTGTTATTCTGTCTTATTCATAATATTTAACTTGTATTCGACCAGCACTGCGCTCTTAAGAATATGCCATATAGAGGCAATTTAAAAAAAATAGCACCTTAAGGTATGCTAAGCTAAAAGATTTATTTGAAAAATTTTACTTTTTATTAAAAAATATCTTCTACGTATAACTAAACTTTAATCTATAGTATTTAGCTGGTGCTTTACGATCACTGCTCCTAAAAGTATGCCACAAATATGATTACATATATGAAAAATATAAAATGCGCTTAAAATTAAAGTAAATACACGTTTTTTACACAAAATTGTAGCTTCCTTATTGTTGTTGTTATCTTAAACAGATAAAAAATACTGGTAAACCTTCTGCGCCTAAGCTGCTGCAAAGTGTGTTTGTTGGAAAGCATGTATACGCATTAAAAAACTCAATTATCTTAAATTTGAAATAGTCATTTAAGTTTGCAAAACCAAAATCAAATCAGATAATATTCAAATATTCTAAACATTCAAATTAATGACTAAAAACTTCAGAAATTTCCTAAAAGCCTTAACAATTTTGAAAAAGACCATCAATAACATTATAGACACACTAACTTTGGTTTCCATATTCTAAAAATGCTTTAGGCGCCTAAATATACGCTACTTATTCATGCTGTTCGAACATTTAATACTTTTTGTCAAAATAGTAGTTCAAGTGCCTAAATGTATTCATCAATGTTTCAAGTTGTCTGTTTTGTTTATTCTTTTGTAAAGCTCTAACTTAAGGAATCATATATATTTTGCATTGCGTTTAAAGCTTGTCTTGGTTGGTTCGTAGTTTAATTTAACAGGTAAAAATGCGCCAAAATGTATGCAACAATTTTTGAAATCATACTGAAAGCTAAAAAAACTAAATTTGTTTTGCCCAAATTAAATTAGCGCTTTAAGTGGAACTTTTTGAGTTCTGTAAATAGTTCCTAAAAGTATGCAATAATTTTTTAAAGCATAGAAATAAATATTATTTGCTAAATGTTTGCGATTTGTTCTGCTGCAAAGCTTTCTCCGCAAAAATATTTTATTTAAAACAAGCTTTATTGCTGCAATTTATAAAAAGCTTATTTTAATCGAGCCTAAAGGTATGCAGCGCACTTTTTATGTGAATCAAATCGGTTCAATTTCAATATGTCAGCAAATACCTTCATTAATTGTTTTGTTTTAATAAATTTGGCAAAGATAATTTTAACATTACAATTTTAATATAAAAATTAAAAAAATTAAAAAAAAAAATTTTAAACAAAATTTAGGAAAGAATAAATGATTAAATTATAAATTTAAATTTATGTCAAAATTATATACATAGATAAAAACATATTAAAAATTAATTGCCACCAACATCCAACTAGCTTATTACACACTTACAGCGCCTAAAAGCATGCTTTAATAAATATATATTTAGTTTAAAATAAGTGTAGTCAAAGTTACACCGCTCTGTGAAATTTTAAAATTTAGTATCAAACTTCTTATAGTTTTCAAGTAACAAATTTGTCTCAACGCCTCAAAGCATGCTTTGCTTAACACTCCCACACTGCACTCACTATTCTAATAAACTACCGAACGCTTGAATTTAAATTTCTGTCACTGCTGCCTTAAAAACTAGACACTAGCGCCTTCTCTGGTTTCAACACATCTGCTAGCTGTGCACAAGAAATACGCAATAAATCTTACGCCACGATCGACAAGTTAAAGCGCCACGTATAAAGTCAGCTGAGAAGAAAAGCTTGTGCACGCCAATGCTGCTATATTTACTTGCCAAACAACACAAAAAGGCGTCGCCTCCGCGCTACGCCAGCACAATGCCAGGCATTAACGCCTTAAAATATGCAAATGCGCGTATGAAATATATCACAGCAACATAGCGGCACATGCTGGGTGACAGCAGCCAACAGCCAGCAGCACGACAACAACAAACAACCAACATGACAGCGCCAATAGCGCAGACAACAGCCAGCGACAGGGATAAGCAGCTAACGCCGCTATGAGTTATAGTGACGCGCGGGGAGCAATACGAGTATATGCAGAGGACTGGGCTAACAGTGATATTTGCATTCTTATATGTATGTATGTATATGTATATCTGCAGCAATTTTGCTATCTATTCCTGTGCGGCTAGACCCTGTAGCCGCTCAAATGAATGTCTTTATGGGCGGCTTTGCCTGTTCTTCCGCCTTGTAGCGCAGCTTACAGCTCACATACAAGCCGGATATTCAAAAATGACTTCCGCCTCAGTCTTGTAAGCCACACAAACGCACATATTCACACACTTTTATATATATGCACACCCACTTAGCCACTTGCAAACGCTTGCAAAGGGCAGCACATTGAGGAAGCGCAGCGAAATTTGCCATAATATTTTGTGTTTTTCGTTTTCATTGTTTTTGCTTTCGCCTTTTCGCACGACAGCACTGTCTGCTCTATGTTTTTTCGCTGGCGACAGCAGCAAGAAAACGCCTTCTTTACAATATAGACGAAATTGTGGTAATAAAATGAAATGCTGCACACCAAGCACTAATACCTTTTTATACTCCGTTAAATGCTCGAAACACTTTTTCAATACACAAAACGATTTTTTAATATTTAATTCTTTGATTTTCGTTTACTTCTTTCGAGCTTTATCACAAAATCCAATTGGCTTTTCACTTGTGCACTTGGCTGGAGTAGCAGTGTATTCCATTAGAAAACTGCACGACGCGACCGAGCGTAAAACGTACGACGTTGTACCGTTACCGATTTTTCCCGTTAGCACGTCCTTTTCACACGACAATCGCTGGCAAACTGTTCGACACAACGGCTCCGACTTTGCGGCCAGTTGGGCGACATAGCGGCGTGTGTGTTTGTAAGCGCTACGGTGCGCTCGCACAGCTTCACCAAAAGCAGCAGCTGCAGCACGAAAGGCAAGTGCCAAGGCATACAAACAACAGCTCGTTACACACGTGCACACGCGAGCAATTGCATTCGTGCGCCGATAAGAATGCTCGTCTGTCGCCTGCTTTTATGAGTATCGCGCTGGCTGCTGCCTTTGACAAACTCTCTACGCGTACAGCAAGGACTCTGTCGCGCCTCTAGCGCTAACTATAGTCAGCTATGCTTTGCATAAATAGTCATAGCCGCTCTCCTAGTCATATAACGGCTACGCATAACGGCATACTGCGCACATACACAGAGAAAGAGAGAGAGAAAAAGAGCAGCGCAGCTGTCACTCGCTTGCAGTTTTGTCGCGTGTGCGCGGCGCTCAGCTGTTCGCGCTCATTTGCTGCACACCTGATTGCTCTCTCAACCATTAAGCAACCGTCAACAACGCACGCAGCGAAAATTATCGTATAACAGTTAGCGTCTCTCTCATTGAACAATTATTCCTGCTGTTGTTTCTCTCTTATCAATCGTGTCGTAAGCCGGCTGGCTTTTTGGTTTCATTGAGGAAATGCGTATTATTTGTGGCGTAGTGTTTATGTGTGGTGCAAAAAATGGCTTTGTTTTCGTTTTATTCTGAAATATTATGGTAGGCGTGAATAAGTGTGGAGACGTGTGGTGAAATTAAATTTCAATGCATTTTCTAACCAAACATAAATACGCGAAAGAGTAACCGAAAATATAAGCAGATGAGTCGAATGCTCGATTGTATGGGAAAAATAGCTCAAACTACACGAGATTTGAAATTTAGAGATCTACATATATTTAAAGGTCTGATAAACTTAAATTAAAGTTTTATTGTAGTCACTTACGGCGCAGTGGGTGGGTTTGATGTGTTATAAGATTCCATAACATTATTCTGCATTCTTCTATTAACCATGTCATAGTCTCTTTTATGGTTATGGTATTAGTTAGATTAACTACAAAAATACATGTATTTCATTAAAATTGTTACTTAGATAGTTTGTTATAACAACAACAAGTAGAAGGACGAAGTGGGGTGTCTTTAGGAGCAGAGTGAGACAGGTAGATAGTGCATCCGTCTTCCGTTGCTGGACCGGAAAGCAGGATTTCTGCGACAAACCAGCTTATAACGGACGCCTTTCACTGGTCCTGTACACTTAAGGTGATCACCAGAAAGCAAACCTGTTCATGCT
Organism: Bactrocera dorsalis; assembly: GCF_023373825.1. Taxonomy (NCBI): domain Eukaryota; kingdom Metazoa; phylum Arthropoda; class Insecta; order Diptera; family Tephritidae; genus Bactrocera; species Bactrocera dorsalis. Next base: position 20,910,740 of record NC_064305.1, on the reverse strand, counting down.
GGCCCAGTAAACTCTCAGTGCTCAGGCAATCAGTTCGCAGGATTTCAAACAAAACCAAACGCACGAGCAGCTGAGAATAATATAGGCAACCTATAACAAGGAAATTAGGTACGTAAAGACAAATAGTTTCAGAAAATCCTGAGAGAACTTTTCCTCGCCTCTGAGGCAGCCAGACTGTTCAAGGCTTCGTCTAGAGGTAAGACATAAGATGGACAACATTATGCATTAAAAGATAGGATGGGGCCTATATGACCAGCATGGAAGACAGGCCAATGGCTTTCTTGCTTCACACTTCCCGGAAACCTCAGCTTATGGGGTCAAATCGCTTTAGTGGAGGAGTGTATAGAAAGGCTGAACCGTCTATCAGTTTGCAGCCGTGTGCACCTCATTTGGGTCCGGGTATAAACGGGTAGTCGGCAATGAGCTGACCGCTTTGCGGCTGGGCCAGAACCATGTACTTTGGTGGGGTACCATACCATAAAGAAGCTGGGGAGAGTGAGGAGAGAACGGCACTGGCAGTAGGCAGCAAGTTTGATCCACGCCAAGCTAATACTGGGAGGGTACAACCTGGTAAGGTAAGAGATATTATCAACCTCCCTCGAGACAGATCCGTTTCCCTCACGTGCTCCATATAGGGCACTGTAGACACAGGAAGCACTTGGACATAGTTTCTTGCGAAAGCTGCCGGTTTTTCGGCATGGAATAGGAAACTCCAGAACATTTGATTCTAAATAGCACAGCAATTTATAGGAGCAGGCTTAAGGCGCTAAGTTCCTGGCCCAATTCCTGGAATTATTAAGATTGCTGGAGTGCAACCATATGTGACATACAAGTATAACCATAGGTTGCAGTGCAAAACCTCAATCATTTTCCATCTATCCATCTGTAGACTCAAAGAGGAAACAACTGTTTCAAACTGTTCGTGACCTGATTGATCAAGCATTCAGTTAACATGAAGGAGGAAGCACCAGTAAAAAAAGGAAATACTACGAGCAGACCTTCATTAAATAAGAACAACACACTTAACGATAAATTTAATGGATTGCCCTTGATAATAAAATTCTGCATTAAATAATTCAGTGCTTCTCACAATTACTGAACACGATTGAAAACATTGAATAATGAACAGTTTCTCAGCCGATTTCCGAATTCGACTTTTAGTTATCTCCAAACGAAAGAAAACTCATTTGTCACACGCACTTCAAATTGACACACGAGTACTTTGAGGCATGAGTGGCATCAGCTGCCACAACTTCCCCAATGAAAGCGCAAGTACTTCCTGCTACTTGAGTTGCATTAGACGGGCAGGCAAGCTGACAAAAAAAACACTATAATGAATTTTAAAGTAAGTAGGGAAACGCTATTTTCGGGTGTTACCGAATATTTTATGCCGTGGAAAAGTTTAAAGTTGAGTTAGTGCAGAATGCTTTCATGAATTTATTTATTTTTGAAAATTTGTTTTAGCAGTTCAATACCCGCTCTAGAGCAAAATTTTGGATCGATGACTCTGGGAAGGCTGCTGACTGAGAGTTTTTTCAGTAATGATTTCTCTCAAATGACTGTAAAATAACTTGTTTGATAACTGTGGTCAAATGGCTCGGTGTTGGTTGTCATGTAGCTGTCAGGGATCATTTCATGGCTAATTGAACAGATTTTCAAATAAGCGATATAGTTAGGTTAGGTATGGCAACTGTCCTCTCCACATGACGGGTGACCACATTTGGACGCTTTTATATAGTTATTTATGAAGCCAGATAGTTTAATTCATTTTCATAAAGATCTATCGGCAAAGCGCGCTTAATCTAACCCAAATCTACTTAGGTGTTTTATTCCTATTTCAGCTATCTCACCTGGATGTCTAAAAGAATGAGATCCTCGGTGCATTTGCCTTCATTTGGCAAGGCGGAATATATGAGGCGGTAGTATTGAGATAATAATGTCTCATATTCTTCCAAACTGCTTTTATAAGATAAAATGGAGCATAAATCCTAATCGGTTAGTGGCCAGTTGTGACTCCTACAATCATTGGGCCTTGCTTAAAGTGAAGAGTTGACTAGACCTCTTACGATATACTCGGGGTCAGAAGGATCTTGCCACTAGACAGTTGCTAGGAGCTGAGCAGCGCTTGCTGAGCTGGTTGGAGGCAAGAGTCCAGTAGCGTACTATAATAAGCGATTGGATCGTTTTCAATCCGCAGTTATTGAAACCGACGATCTATTCCGAAAATCTCATCATACTTCTGCTAGAAACAAGGAGTCTAAACAACCCTTCACCAGTTTTGTCCATGTAAAGAGGACTTATACAAATCAAAAGAGAGCGGTGCTACTTTAACTTTTCGAATGATCAACTTTGGAATCTACTGTCTTATCCATGTGGATAAATTACATGCTTCTGATGTTAATTCTGGAATGTTTTCGCTCCTTCAATTCCGTTTTGGGTAATATCTCTTTACTGTGAACTACCGAATCATATTTTTGTTGCTCACAGGATTTTGTGAGTTCGTTAAAACTTTTTGTTTCTTCAGTTAGTGGTTTTGTTCCGGGCGTAGTACGAATCTTCTTCTGTCGAAATACAGGCACAGCTCTAAAGGTTGCCAGACTGCGAAGTTTCTACAAGACATCCGAATTTTTACTCAAGTTCATCATCGCAAGAACTAACGGACCTATAACTATTCTCATTAATGCTCGGTTTTACAAACAACCGTTAACCGCACAATACTATTTTACACTGAGCAGCATGTGGTGAGAGCATAAATCTATATTGACAAGCCACAAAGCCATTAAAAGAGAACATAGAGTGATAAAAGTAAAAAAAGAAGAGATTAAAAAGAAATGATAGACGAATTGCTAATAACCGGCATTTAGACAAGCGGCACATATAGTGACCGTGAAAAATGCGCTTACACAAATAGGCTCGTACTCGAGGAGTGCGAGTGCACCAATCCAAGTTGTGTGTGTATGTCTGTGTGAAGGCAAATGCCGCATATGGAATGTTGAAACAATCAAAGCAAATGACTTGTGAGGCAATTGGGTGCATGAAAATAAATCACCCGAGCAAAATGCATGAAAGGAGACAGCGAAGCGTTTGAGAGAGGGAGCAAGTGAGAAAGATAGATAGAAAGTGAAGAGAGCATAAGTAAACAGAAAATTTTCTTGTGGCTGGTCGTGCTATTAGCGTGTGGCATAATAACAGGCACCAGCCAACGAGCAAACATATACTTACATACACACGCACAAACATATCCACGTACACACGTGTTTGCCAGCCAGCTTCGGCGAGCAGTGACATCGCACTAACGCAGCATAATTGCATTCACTGCACAACATTTGACATGACCATAAACATCATTAAAAATAAACCCAATTAACGCGGGCAAAAATTCCAAAGAGAAAACAACAACAACTGCATGTACGCGTCAACAAACAGCGCTCGCCCGCCTAAGTACTTGAGCCTCTCAGCTCAACTCCATGCAGCGCAGCGGGTGTGCAAAATAGCAGGAAGCCAACGCGCGCATACATACCTACATATACATATAAACATATACACATATTTATATACACATACCCATATCCATACATACAAGTATATGCTGGTGGCGAATGCACGGCGAAGTGGCAGTCGATTGGCAAGGCAGGAATAGTTTTGATGATTGTACAATTGCTGCTTTGCTTTTTTGCACTAACAACAACAACAACAATGGAGTGTGTTGTAGACGTTACAAAAAGCAGAATATTCCTGTGCTGCTTGTTTGTGGCATGTATGCGCAGAGGGCAAATCTTTTGTGGCAATTTCGGTGGTTGCTACAATGACACAATGCACAGAGGGGATAAGGAACGGGGAAACGAAGCACAAAAACGCAATTATTTTTATCTACATATACATATGTAAGTGTTTATATAATGAATACGTATGTTTGTATGCACAAATCGATGCTTAGCTATACAACAACAATTGTTTCGGCAGCTATGTATATGCTATAATAGTGCGGTCTGAACAATTTCTTCGAAGAAAGATAATGCCATGCTTTCAAACGTTGGCCGCGGCTAAGTCTTATATATTATATATGTATGTATAAGTATACTATCATTGAGTTCAATTTTCGATGAAGAGCATTTCGACTGGTAACTTACGAATGGCACGCGTGTGAATCGCTACAAAGCCTGAATTGAAGTAACGCTGTGACATTACCCGGTCTTGATGGCCAATCGTCCGGCCCAAAACGTGAAATTATCTGCTCACCGAAGTTTTTTCTCATTAAATCCCTTGACTAATGCGATGTGTGGGAAGTGGTGCCGTCTTGTTGAAACCAAATATCGCAGAGATCACGCTGAACAAGATTTGGCCCGAAAAGTTTGGATCTTCTTGGACCTTTTCTAGAGCTGTTAGAGCGAAGCACTGTCGCTTGGATATGTCGAGTGGCCTCAGTTCTTGCACAAGCTATATTTTCTACGTAAAATGCGCAAAGTCATTCTAAAGTCCGAGTTGGTGCGAGCGGCGCCATACCGACCGTCTACAGTCTTCATTTATACTCTCAGCTCCGGCTGCTAAATTTTCTCCACTGTTTGCTGGAAGTGGTCTATTCGGTCGAGTATTATCTAATAATGAATGTCGGGTCTCAAGGAGGGTGATGGTTTTGCGAATAGTACGCTCAGTAGGCCCTTTATGTTGACCAAAAGTTGAACGAAGTGCCCGGAAAACATACTTTACAGACCGCGAATTTTCGAAATAAAGTTGAATGATTTGTAGACAACTTTTTACGAGTATTACTAAGGTTTTAGGAGAATCGATAGAATTAGATAAGTTATTTTAATTATCGATAACTTAAGTTAGATTTAATATGTACTAACATTATCCTAAATGATTTTCCAACATTCCTCTTTTTTTACTGGCGTAGACACCCCTCATGTGGTTATAGCCGAGTTAACAACAGCGCGCCAGTTGTTTCTTCTTTTCGCTACGTGGCGCCAATTGCATATTCGAAGCGAAGCCAGGCCCTTCTCCACCTGATCTTTCTAACCGAGTGGAGGTGTTCCTCTTCTTCTGCTTCCCACGGCGGCTACTGCGTCGAATACTTTCAGAGCTGAAGAGTTTTCGTCCATTCGGTTTAATGACGTAGCCGCTGTGTTCTAACTCGCTGAAATATCTCAATGTTATATCATACAGCTCATCCTTCCATCGAATGCGATATAAATCTTTCGCAGAACCTTTCTCTCGAAAACTCATAGAGTCGACTCATCGGTTGTTGTCATCGTCCAAGCCTCTGCACTACGTTGCAGGACGGGAATAATGAGTGACTTATAGAGTTAGGTTTTTGTTTGCCGGGAGAGGACTTTATTTCTCAATTGCCTACTATGTCCGAAGTAGCACTTGTTGGCAAAAGTTATCCTGCGTTGGATTTCCAGGCTGACATTGTTGGTGGTGTTTACGCTGGTTCCAAGATAGAAGATAGAAATTTAATGCGTAGGTATATTTTGATATTCTATTAGTCATTTGTCGGAATTGGTCAGATCGGACAATCGATTATTCAGAATTTTAAATTTCGCCTTTAAAACCACAAGGTTGAAAACGTTATTTGACGCATAGTCTCTTTAGCAAAAAACATACATACATCTTTTTGCTTAAACATTCCCCATTAAATTGAAAGTTTTCTGAGTGATCGGTAGAACATTCCCCAGCTACGCAATTTTATAGAAAAAAATCGGCACGTTCTAAAGTACATGTACTTTCAACATATCGCTTCATTTAGCCACGATATTGAATTACAGGCGATGACATTTGTAGGCGAACTTTTTACCCACTTCTACCCTTAGTAACAACAAACACGTTTTGCACTCGATCTACCCTAGAAGCAATCAAAAAAAAAAAAAACAAACTATAAAAACTATTTCAAGGCGACTGATCCCCTTGTTGTGGAAAATCGAAGTCTTTTGCGCTGCGTAAGCTAACAGCTTGCTGTTCTATACTTTATTGCACAGCCCCTCATGCAGCTACGCACCACTCGCCACCACCCAACGCAAGATTGCGCGCGACGTCCGCAAAATTCGACAGTGCTGAGTCAAGCAGCAGCAGAGTTGAGTCATCATGCCAGCGTTGCATTGCTTTCTGCTTATTGTTGTACACACTGCAATACACTCTACAAGCTGGTATATGGGTGCATTGTGGCATGCAACATGAGCGCTGGCAGTGACTGCGCTTGTTTCGCCAACGAGGTTGCATGCAGCATGTGCCAACGCATTGAGGGTGCGACTGCTCTGGTTTCTATATGAAAGTACCCCATGTGTTGTTGCTGTAGCTGCTGTTGCACGCGTTTTGTTCATTAAATGCTCGTTGCTGTTTATTTGGTAATTTATTTCTGTTTGTTTTTGTTTTTATTTTTGTTTCGCAACTTTTCAACGCCAAAGCGCAAAGTGTCTGCGTAAACAGGATTTCGAAATGACAATGAATCGTCGCAAATTCCAAGCGAGTGCCTAGCAAAGTGGGTGTGTGTGTGTGCATGTTGCAAGTGCCAAGCGACTTAACGCAATTGTATAGTGAGGTGTCCCGTGCGCCTTGCGCTCACTTATTTGGGGCTAACAACAGACTGTTCTTAAAACATACACCGACACACACACGCACATTCACGTGTTTCACAGCTTTTATCCTTTGTTTGCTTCAAAATCGGCATAATCCGGGGCACACTCAGCATCGAAGACCAGTTTTCTGATTTGTCATGCAAGTTTCGTTATTTTATTGTATGTGATTCGGTGATGTGAGCGTGTCTTCTTTATGCTAATGACTAAATCTAATTATATTTAAATGAATTGGCGTACTTTGGTTCCCATAAAAATCAAATTGACGCGTTTAATAAGCCCTGAGATGAATCCAAATAGCATGGTGAGATTTAATAAAAAATGACATAACATCAATGCTGTATGAATGTCTAACCTTGGTGGAAGCAGCAGCCAAAACTTTAAATGCGTTTTCTGGACACGTTGTTTTCAGAGCCGATGAGGAAAATTTCCCCGAAATGGTGGGACCGATCCATTTGAAATTTCCACACAACATTTTAATATACGAGGTATGACAATTAAGTAATGAGACTGATTCCATAAAAACCGTATATTTGAAAATTATTCTACAACTCTGCCATCCCCTTCAAAGTAGTCCCCTTGGGCAGCTATGCAGCGATTCCAGCGCGTTTTCCATGCTTCGTAACATTTCTGGAACGCTTCGACTGGGATGTCCGCGAGTACCCTCGTCACGGCCGCCTGGATGTCCGTAATCGACTCAAAATGGGTTCCTTTGACCACCGATTTTGTTTTAGGAAACAAAAAAAGTCACAGGGTGACATGTCGGGCGAATAAGGCGGCTGTTGCAACACGGCGATCCCTTTAGAGGCCAAATACTGGGACACGCTGAGGGCGGTATGGAATGGCGCGTCTAAGAATCCAGTTACGAGCGATGTCTGGGCGCACCGTTTTCGCAATCTTTCGAGTACTTGGCAATAGTAGACTTGATTCACAGTTTTCCCCGGTGGAACGAATTCTTTGTGGACGATTCCACGGCTATCAAACAAGGCAATAATCATCGTTTTCACCTTCGACTTGCTCATCCGAGCTTTTTTCGGGCGGCGAGCGCGCAGAGACAACCATTGTGAGCCTGGGCACGACTAAGAGCACTATCACCACCATACACTCTTACAATTTTACCGTACGTTAAATAAAATTAGTCTCATTACTTATTTGTCAAACGTCGTAAGTATATAGTATTTCATTGATAGAAAAAATAAGATTTTTTCTAATCAGACGTATTCTGCAATTCGTTCAATTTCATTTCATTTAACGGTTGATCCAAGTAAAGGTACCTTTTTTGACCGATCACGCGTGAGTCATGTCAAGCTGTTATGTTATTTTTGTAACAGAAAATTTAGCAGTCGTAGCTGAGAGTGTACACGAAGGCCGTGGAGAGTCGATGCGGCGCCAGTAAAGTAAGGAAGTAAGTAAGTACAGTTAGTGCAAGAACTGCAGTCATTCGACCTTCCCAAGCGACATCGCTTAGCTCTGTGGCCACTTAAAAAGTTCTAAGAAGATCCGACGTTTCCGAGACGAATTTTGTTCGGCGACGAGGTCCATTCCTGTCTCAATGGGTATGTAAACTAGCAAAATTGCCGCACTTGTCGGTGATTACGTAACCGTCAACCGTTGCTGCGCCAAAAACCAAATTAAGCGATCTAAAAGGGGTTATATTTCCTAAAGTACATTCCTTGATCGAATATATTGCGGTTGAATTCCGATAACGTAGAATCAGCTGTTGTGGGAACACACCGGACGCAGCAAACTTCAGACATGCACTGATTCCCATTCGCTGTTGAGCGAAATTGTTAGTCACCGACTCCCTCTCAGTGAATGGCGTACTTAGAGTCAAACCATCGCACATTGCCGACGAAAAGTTTAAGATAATCGCATATTCACCGCTTCATTCAGGGTTATTTAGCAGAATAACCCCTACTAATACAGAACATATCAAACAGGAATCCGCGTGACACTAACCACCTCTTTGAATGCGCTACTGACCTGCTTTTTGATCATTTTGGGCTGGCAGATTGGTCGCCAAGATCATGTGATATCACACCATTAAACTTTTTCCTGTGGGGATATGTAAAGTCTAAAGTCTATGTGGAAAATCTCGCTTCGATTCAAGCCTTGGAGCAAAACATCCCGTAATTCGATGTTATCTGTCAAAATGCCAGAGTGAGTCATCGATAATTTGTCTCAATGGATAGACTATCTGAAATATAGCCGTGACCCTTATTTGAAGGAGATAATCTTCAGAAATAAATGCTAAAGGATGTTCTTTCGAATGTTAATAAACATTCCCCATTCAATTTGAAGTTTCTGTGTTTTTTTCTTTACAAAAGTACGGAACCACGAAATGGGCCACTCTTCAGAATTTAATTTTGAAATAGCTGTTTCATTGTGGCAATTATTCAAATGAATAAAGAAATTTGAGCAAGTAAATTTCTTGAACCAATGAATTTCCTTTATTTCAGGCTATATTTAATTCAAAAACGTCATCGACCCACTAATGTCCCATATAATACCTAAGCTTGCATATATTCGTATCAAGTCCAACAAGAAAGGATTCCAATTTTTCTTCAATACAAAAGTAATGAAATGAAATAAGATTTTTTTCATTTTTTTGCAATAATCTGCTGCCTGCACCACAACAAAAATTACCGCAGCAAAAATTTAATTTTCTAACAGGGAAAAAAAGGTCAATGATTTACGAGCTACTTTTAATAGTATTGTATGTAATCCACCATGAAACCATATTGCAACACAAAGGAGACAATAGAAGACATATGTAAATAAGCGAAAAGAATAATGCAAAGTCGCCTGTGTTCATGTCATCAAAGGCCATGCCAAATGGTGAAAGCGAAGGCAAATGAAAAGGGTTAAATGATAAAAGACAAAATCGAAACCCATGTCGAAAATCAAGAACGCAGCAAAACCAAAGTATTCACACCAAATGCAAGAATCGGCGCAAATAAAATAACGAATTAAATGAAGCAGTCGGTGTTGCAAGCCATTTGTTCATTTGTATGTATTGCTGTGAAAGAAGAGCTGAGAAAAAGGAAGAAATACGAAAGAAAAGGCCTGAGGAAGCCAATAATTGTGAAAGACCACCCGGAGTTGGCGTTTCGGTGAATATTTGATTTATATTTTGGCACCTACCGACAAAAGCTCAAGATTTAGGGGACAAAGCGATTGCGGCAAGGTGGGCGCGAGGAGAGAGTAAGGAGCGAAAGTGTCTAAAATGGAAAGTGTAAAGAACTGTTTGTGAAAGTGTGGGTACATATTTGTGAGGCGCGGTTTTAAGAGGGTTAAGTGGCTCACAAATACAATTATTGGGAAGTGAGTAACTAAGCTGCTTAGCGAATAATCTGCTGATTGAAACTGCAATTCAAATGTGAAGATTTGTCTGATATGTTTAGACGCAAAAAAAAAGAATTATAAAATTAATAACTAAATGTGTGGTAAATAGTTATTGGAAGATCTTTATAGAAATCTGATAACCCTAGCTAAGATTTTCTTATCACTTTGCTTATATAGGTTCCGTTCTTCTATCCTTCCCACTTCTTCTTCTTTATGGCGGTAGATAGGGCTTACGCGGTTATGTCAAAGAGGTGGTGTATGTCGGTCCTTCTTTCACGGGACTTTTCCAAGATTTGGCGCTTAGTGAATATCTGTTCAGTTTAAGATTTTCCAGCCCTAAAGCCAAATTTATAGGGTCCAATCAGTTTGTAGATGATGGGCATTAATCTTTTACACAATACACGCACGATAGAACCTTATAAGCGATGTTGAGGAGGCTTATCCCACGGTAGTTGATGCAGATTATGGGGTTTCCTTTTTTATGAATTGGACAGAACAAACATAAGTTCCTATCGTCGGACAATCATGATGCATGCTTCTTATAAGTTCTTCGCCGCTGTAATTGAATAGCTCGATCGGCAATCCATCGGCCTCCGCTGCTTTCTTGGACTTCAGACGGAATTTTCAAGCTTTAGCCCTATCGGTCAGCTTGTTAAGTTCTTCGTATTTCGGCTTATTTCTCTTTTTTGTCTACAAATGCTTCTCTCTTCCTTCTTCAACTATTGGTATATAGTATATCCCATCCGTCCCGTTGTGGTCTATTGGTTGCGGCTATACGGAAGGCGCTTAAATTTCGTCCCACAGTTCACTTATATCGAGTTGTTGACGAGTGCTCTCAAAAAGCAGGAGTGCCAGTGGAGTATAATATCGTTCGGCTGTCTGTTGTGATTGCAGCTTCTAGACGTCGAACTTTCCTATTTATTGACGTGTGCTTTTTGCTGCACAGAGGTGGGTGTATATCTTGGCTGCAATGGTCTGAGGCAATGTTAAGGCCTTGTAGCGATCGCATGTCTAAAGCACGAGAGACTTGTTTCCGTCTATCACAACATGATATATCTGGTTGGTGGCTTTTCCATCCGGAAATAGCCAAGTAGCTTGATGAATTTTTCTATGTTTCAATCTAGTACTACTGATGACTATATTTTGGGCCCCTGCGAAGTCGATCAACCTGAATCCATTCGGAGATGTTTCATCATGGAGGCTGACTTTATCGACCGTTTTGCCAAAGATACCTTCCTAGTGATACATAAATCTAGAATTCTCACCACAAATGGAACACACTTTATTTTCATGCAAACTCGGCACGAAATTATCAAGTCAAGCACTTCTATATTCGTTGAAAATACATTGATAACTTTACCATACGCGAAAAGAACACCTTCATATATATTTACTTACTCATTGCACAAAATAAATCAAATGATATATATGTATGTGTTATATGAAACCCTTTTCAATGTGGTGTCAAAGGAAGACAGGATTTTGCAACAATAAAAAGTCACATGTCAGCAGTTATCGCGGCGGTAAATGCCTGCCACGCCCAATAAACATACGCCTACCTTTTTAGCATGCTGCCTTGCAGTACTTGTAGTACTCTCCGGTACTCCTTCCTTCAGCATACATATCCTCATACACTCTTGGCAGCCGCTTTGACAATTCTTTCCTTGTTTTTTATTTATATTTTGACACTTTGAACTGCCACGCGCTGGTACTGAGAGTTCGACTAGTATGCCTGCTTGCCTGTCGACCTTACTACGGATATGTTTTTTGTATGCTTTGCCCTTTTTCACACGCGTTGACATGTGTGGTGTTTTGTTATTGTTATTTTTTTGCTCACTTCCGCCCTTCACCTTTTTAATACCCTTACCCGTCAGCTGCTTTGTTTCATATTACTTTCTTGCTTGCAACTATTGGCTTTTGTCCTTCAAAATGGATATTCTGTTGTTGTTTGTGTGTAGGCATATTATTGAGAGTGTATGTGTGTGTAGTATTTGCTTTTCGTGCTAATCTCTATTTAATAAATTCTCATATAGTTTGCAGCTAATACAGATTTGGAAAAGGCTTAATTAAAAAATATTTCACAAGTAACGTAGGGCTCTGGCTCGGGGATAACGAATATTCAATAACTTATTATTATTGTATAAATTACATATTTAAGAAAAACTATAAGAAATCATTTTCACTTAATTGCATTAAAGTCTTGCACATACTGAACAAATGGGCGGTTTAAATCCAGGTTGAAAGTCTGGAATTTCTATACAGGGTTTACGGGGCTAGGAGAAGGTCTAAACTGATTGCATGCATTTTCTGAATTACTAAAATGTTCTCAGTAACATATTTCCAAGCTGCTTACAACGCGGACCGACATATTTATCTTAAAGTCTGCTAGAATAACGAAAATCATATTTGGTATATGGGAGCTGAAGTAACTTGTCTATCTACGATATCTACGTTCATTTCATTTTGTATTGTGATCGCTTTGCTTAGCACAGATAACCGGAAAACTTTAAATTTGTGAATTAGGTATATAAGTATAGGAGTTAAGGTCAGTAATTCACTTGATTTTACTCATCGACATGAAGACATTTCTTTACCAGGAAAAGGTACTTAGCGAGTCTCATACCTCACAGAATGACTAACACGTACGGTATAAAATCAACCGAAAGCTCGATAATATTTGTATCGTGTATATGTAGACTAGGAGAAGTCTTGGCACGAAGGTATACTATTCTGAGAAAAAACAATTCTTCGAATTGCAACAATAAATTACACATTCTGAATAGTCTTTTCCGCAAAAAGTCAGTAATGGACGCTGGGATACACATATTTGAAATCAGGGGAGTTAAAAAGCTGTGATATTGAGTGTACCACTTCCGACGTATTTACTTTTCATTTTCATATTCTAATTTTGTTTTACTTTCATTGATTTTGTCGCTCTTTTCGGCCTTAATAACAGGTTTTTAGAGGCTACGAAGAAAAGGTTTAGGACATCAATTAAATCCTATATCACTGTGCAATTATGTTCGATGCCATTATGTATGGAACTCGATTTCTTTTGCATAACCAACACGGGCGCATCAGGCGCTGAACCCAATTTTCGACGGTTTTTAAGCATAAATCGGCAGATAGTGCTGCAATTTCAGACCATAGACTTGACGAAGCCCTACAGGAAATAATCTAACGGCGTCAAATCGGACAACCGAGGCGGCCAATTTACTGGTCTATTTCATAAGATAACATGTTCACCAAGCTTGGCTTTCAATAAATCAATGTGATATTCGCGGTGTGGCTTGGGGCGCCGTCCTATTAGAACCATATATTGTCCCAGTTCTTACCACTCAATTCGGGCCAAAAATATTTGGTTATAATGGAACGGTAGCGATTTTTGTGCCGGCCTTGCTCATAACGAAAGAAGTACGGCCCAATGACCCCGCCGGCCTATAAACCGCACCAAGCCGTAATATTTCGGGAACCAATGGTGACTCATGGAGTACGTGTGGATTGCTGCCTGAGCAATAACGCATATTTTGCTTATTGACCAAGCTAATTTTCAAGTTTTTGCTCAGCTCAATTCACGAACATACGACGATTCTCGTAGTTAAACGCTTCCACTTCTTGCTTGACGCTTGAAAAAGACGTGTGAGAGTCTAATTTGGATTTTCCTGAGTAATATTCACGACACTACGGGCGCTTTTTTGCCTCACTGACACGGAAATATTTTGTACTGTGCCTGTTGATTTAAAGTATTCCTTTGGACGCTCAATTGCTATTCTGACTGGACTGACTGACTGGTGGCGCTCTTAAAGTTGAGGCCACTAACTCCGAATTTCGATAGTAAATTTTAATAATTTCGACTCGTTCGTGAATCGTATATCTTTCCATTATGAAATGGCAAACCTTACTGAAAGAAATGTTGAATGTGAACTATGTTCCAACCGACACTTTATTACGAGATTTAAGCTGTTGAGCAAATTATCTCACTAATCTGGTAAATTTAGCAAATTGTCGCCAAAGAACAAAAATACACTTGTTAATCTCGTCACCGAGGAGCTAATCTACCCGAAATCTCCCTGTGTGACTCTGATATAGCGTCATCTGTTTGTGTTAGGAAAATCTATTTTATTATCACAACTGATTTAAAAACAACAAAGAGATAAAAAATGTAAACCAGTGAATTACATACTTGTATAAGCAATGCGTCTGAATCCACCTGACAATCGACTTATCAAATCAAAAAATGCCCCCTTTAAATTTTATTATTATCTAGTTAGTTATCTTTTAGTTTCCAAATCTGTCAGTGGCTGAGTCATGACTTTCGCTTTGTGTTTGATCAAAAAACTGCCCCAAATATACTATAATGTAACGGCTCTTTTGGTACTAGTCTAGAATTGGCCCGCTTCATACCCAAAATATTAACGAAAAGATTTGAGTCTATTCATAAAAGATATTTTGCTACGTCTCTGAAGCCAACATAACGATGTTCAGACACTGTGTCGATGTTATTGTATTCGACGCAGTACCCGCCGCGGGAAGCAGAGGAAGAGGAAGACCTCCACTCCATTGGAAGAACCAAGTGGAGAAGGACCTGGCTTCGCATGGAATATCCAATTGGCGCCACGTAGCGAAGAGAAGAAACGACTGGCGCGCTGTTGTTAACTCGGCTATAATCGCGTAAGCGGTGTCTACGCCAGTAAAGAAGAAGAAGAAGAGAAGTTTCAATGCTATCGTTATTAGCATAGGTAGATGGACAATTTGTGCCATTTAAAGACTTGTGTTTCTGATAAAGTGGATTCCTCAAATATTTCTACAATTTTTCAATGGTTCCATGGTCATTAGAAACAGGAAATGTCAAACAAACTAATTGCAGAATTTTTTGGAGCTGATTCGATTCAATCTTGTTATTCGTCTGCTTGTCTTTTTATACGCCCACTAGTTCCTAAGTTTTTCAGATATCGATCTAAAATTTTGTTTACGCGCTTTTGTCTCCAATAGTTAGCTCATATGTTGAAACCCCGAAATCGAACAACTATAGAATATAACGTCATACAAACTAAGCGATCAAAAGCAAGTTCTTACATGGAAAACAATATTTTCGAAGCTTTGTTGTTTAAATTACTATCCCAGCAATGCTAAATCATTCGAACAAATCTTTCAGATTGGACCAAAATTGTATACAACTGTCATACAAGTATAACTGATTAAAATCAAGTTCTTGTAAGGAATCTTTTGTATTTGTGAAGAGTTGTTTATTTATTTCTTTGCACCTTTTCGTAATATCTTTGCTGCTGATTATTTCATTATAGTCCAAAAACAACAAAAACAATTATAACAACTCTCTATTTCAACCTTCAACACTTTCTTCCTCACTGTCTACATTCACACAGCTTTAGCTTGTTTGTTATCGCTTATCAGCCATATATCCTTCGTATTTCCACCACCTCCCTGAGGTATCCTTGCGCCTTTCAATATTTTTATCAGCGAAAATTTTATTTCCACTCACATATTTATCTCGCACGTATTTATTGTCATTTGCGGTTGCACTTTCTCGGAACTCACACTCTCCCTCCCGAATTCACCCTTTATCTGTTGTATGCTAGATGCGTTCGTCCTTTCGTTTAATTTTTCGTCATTGTGTTATCCTTTTTCATATCAGCGCGCTGGCTTTGCACTAACACATTGGCTGTGCGGCTTTGTTGGCATGTGTTGCGTGAAAAAGGACATGCAGCTTAGCGGCAAAGCCGTTTCGGGCACCCTACCATCAAGCCGATCCTGCTGCCGTCGCCTTCACCGTCGCTACTGGTAAAGTGTTTTGTTGGCAGGCGATAACAAACAGCGATTTTTGTTGCTATTATTTATGTATGTTTAACAATTGTTTTGATTTACACATTTCGTGTTGTTGTTATTGTCATTCTTTGTGCATTTTTTAGGTTAAGGTTTATTTGTTTGCGTCAGCACTATGCCCGCGGGATTTTTAACTATTGTTCGCTTGGATTTTTGTTATTTGTATTTATGGCTTTAATTGCGCCGATTTGTGATTCTCAAATAAATATGCTAAATGCATGCAACTAACGGTGTTTAGCAGCTAAATGCAGGGGGTTGAGCATTCGATTTGGTTAGGACATTTATTTGATAGAAATTTATTGTTGCTTTATTTGGCCACATGTTCGGGTCATTTGGGTGGATTAGGAGTGGTGTGGATAAATAATGCAATAAAAGTGAATGCATGAGTATTTTATGTCACCGAGTTAACTAAACAAAATGAAGGCAGTGATGTAAATGGATTCTGAAGGAAGTAGGCGAATGTTGTGATCTTCGGAAAGCTTAGCAGCTAGAAAAATATTCAGGTATTATGAATTATCTGTAGTGTACTAAAACTTATGAAAAAGCATTCTCGGATCGTTTATGTGAGTTTTTTTTTTTATAATTTTCCGTGAAATAGCAATGTATCATTATTTTATGACATTTGAAAGTATAAATTTCAATAAATCTAAGGCTTCTTCTTGACATCGGTTATAGCCGAGTTTACAACAGCGCGCCAGCCGTTCTTCATTTTCACTATTTGGCGCCGATTGGAGATTCCAACTGTAGCCAGGTTCTCCTTCACATGGTCCAACGGAATGGATGTCTTCTTCTTCCTCTGTTTAACCCTGCGGGTACTGCTTCAAATACTCTCAGAGCTGAAATGTTTTCATCCATACCGACGACATCACCTAGCCAGCGTAGCCACTGTCCCTTAAGCTATGTAACTATCGTCGTAAAACTCGTACAGCTCATCGTTCTATCGAATACAACATGCGTTGCTAATGCGCAAAGCACCATAAATCTTCGGCAGAACCATTCTCTCGAAAACTTGTAATACCGACTAGCCAGATGTTAACATGGACGATGTCTCTGCACCATATAGCAGAACGGGGATGATAAGTGACTCGTAGAGTTTGGTCTTTGTTCGTCGAGATAAGACTTTTCATCCATTTGCCTACTCAGTCCGAAGTAGCATCTGTTGGAAAGAAATATTCTGCGTTGGATTTCGATGTTGACATTTTTGTTGGTGTTAATGCTGATTGCAAGATAGACGAAATTATTTACGACTTCGTATCGACGATGGTTGGTGGCTTTTCGTTCCGGAGATTGCCTGGTAGGCGGATGAATTTTCTTATGCTGGAACAGTACAACAGACAACGAAATGTCTCATCAT
This sequence comes from Bactrocera dorsalis, assembly GCF_023373825.1. Classification (NCBI taxonomy): domain Eukaryota; kingdom Metazoa; phylum Arthropoda; class Insecta; order Diptera; family Tephritidae; genus Bactrocera; species Bactrocera dorsalis. Next base: position 20,893,631 of record NC_064305.1, on the reverse strand, counting down.
GAAGACTGAACTTATTAAATAATGTCACGGAGTGGACAAAGAAGACAGTGATGCCAAAGATACCTTATTTGCCCACTCTGATATTAAAATCGCTAAGCACGATTTTGACATTGTGGCGGTGGCAGTTCTCATATTTAGGTACGCTTTAAGCGGTCATAAAAGGCATCCTTGGTCACATCGTCCTTCTCTTCCGTCGGGACGTGGGCGCAATGTTGAAGAACTTCGCTTTGATTCCGATTGTGGCCAGACGTTCATCCACCGGGGTGAATGCCAGTACTCGGCGACGGAGTCCCTCTCCCACCACGAATCTAACACCGAATTTGCGCAACTTTATATAACCTGCCCGCTTCAGTCCTTGTCCCGTCCATCGCATATCTCCGACGGCGGTGATGTCAGCTTTTACTCTAACAAGGACTTCAACTAGCTGGGCAGCAGCACCTTCCAATTAAGGGACCGGATATTCCAGGTGCATGCTCTTAAATAGTATCCTTAACACATTTATAAGGGCTGTCATCAAAAGGTGGGTCTCTCATCCGAGGCTGTTGTGTACTTTTAATAGAAGATGTGTTTACGTAGCTCGTTCAAAACCCACTACTCTGTGGAGGGGATATTTCGCCTTTTCACCTTAGCTCGCCTTCAAACGGATGTGTTTTTTGGCAACCCAGTGAATACTTGGTCTGAGACCGGAAGCCGTGAGTTGCATGAGGCATATGTAAAATAATCGTTTTAGGCCACTCCCAACAGAATGGCGATCAGAGAACTTTCCTCACTTGGCTCCCTCCTCCACCGTTTTTGCCCCTTAAAAATGGAACCATGCCTCCTCCCTTCCTCTTTCCCATCTCAGATCGAATACTAACTATATTATCTTTGAATTTTCATACTTTATATTTCGTTTCTAATTGGAGATAGACCCTGATCTATTGTCAAAACGGTGTAAATTTACCATGGTACCATTAACTATAATGAAATATTTTATATTGAATTTTCCATAAGTAAAAAGTGATATTATAGCTTGCATCCTAGTTAAAAATTTAGTTTCGAGTAAAAAACTAGAAATGTGACGTATTCCGAAAAGTCCACGTGATTTCAATAAAATCATAGGACGATAGATCAGACAATGTTCCATCACGTGATATTAAAAAATATATATTAATGTTGTTTTGTGTTTAGACAGGTGATTTACAAGAAGAAATAAAACGCATCTGGTTTGTTGATTTATCCAAAATTATGAAGATAAAGGTTTGTCATTTCCTTTTACAAAAGATTTCTATCAAGTGACTGCTGGCTCGTACATTTCAGTCGGAAAGCGCAATTTTCTACTACTCTTTGCGGCAAGAGTCTTTATCTTAGCGAGAATCCACCGAATATGCTTTTTTAAGACCTTAATCATTTCGGGCTTATACACACAAGCCCACGCCCGTCACCAAAAGTTTCTTTCAATAAATTGATTATTTCGTTAGTTGTGTGGCATGTAGCGTCTTCTTCTTGAAACCAAAGGTCATCCACATCATCGTGCTTCAGACACGAGAAGTGTTCATCGTTGATTGTAGAAGAAATGTGAAGCAATGATGTCTTCTGTCCATAAAGTAATCCAAACGTGGACCTTTTGAGAATTTAAGCCCATTCAACCACAAACGAGCTTTATAACTGAGCAAACAAAAATTTCTTATGAGAATCTCGGTTTGGCCTCATTCACTGTAGGTGCGATGAGCTTGATAGTTCAGCCTCAATTTTTGCAGAAGCCGCATTTCGTAAGCTCGAAAAACAAAATCCTTCGAAATATCTTCCATAAATAGGATGAGCACAGCTCCAATTGTTGCAGGCGATGGCAGATGGACTCATTCCGGTCTTGTTCGAATATTTTATGATTAAAGATCACATCATATTTATTTATTTTTGCAGGGGCTGAAATTTGGGTTGATTCAAACAAAAACTTTAGCCTTTCAGAACAAGTCGAGCTCAAGAGATCCCCACTTTTATGTTCAGCAAGGAGACTTGTGTTAAAAAGGCTTTAATTTAAATACCAATTATTGTAAAAAACTGGTAAGCATAGTTCCAAAATAGTTTTCTGTATGATGCGATTTTCGTGGAGCAACTGTGCATATTGGAAATGCATGACGATATCAAAGGCATGGAAGAGACAAACAAAATACGAATATAAAATCAATAAATCGAAATAAAAAAGAACAATAATAACAACAACGTAACAAACTTAGACTTCAATAACAACAACAACAATGCGGCTGCAAAAAAGTAAAGGAGGAAGAACAAGTGAATTGCATTGCCGCAATAGCCCCAAACGATGCCACGCAAGGACGATTGCAAACGAGAGCTTGAGGCCTCAAAGGACATGGCAGAATAGCAGTGGAAACGAGAGAAGTCCCAAGCTAGCGACCAGCACTAAGTTTGCCGGGGTGCCGGGTGCGAAACGGACATGCGGAGTATGGCAGACAATTGGAATAGCAAAACATTTATTGTTGTTAAGCAACATGCGACATAACAACAGCAATAACAACAATAATAATAATGCAATGACAATAGCAACGGCAATTGCAAGAATATGAAGAAGCGAAGATACAAGTGTGGGCAGGAAGGAAGCAACCAAGCAAGCGAGCAAGGCCAGCCAGTCAACGCTGCCACGCTGTGGAGTTGGAGGTGCCATGGCCAGGGCAGGCCGGGCTGGGTTAGTGGTGGCAGCACTGATAGCGCCAGCAACATCGGTAGTCGGCAATTGAACACGTCGCAAACTTTTTACTGCGTGATTGGAGCCGGCAAAAGTGTGGTCCACACACACAAAGTGGACGACGCAGCGTAGGCGGCGAGGGGCTGAGGTGGCGGCAAGTTTAGGAAAATCGTTGCTGCAAAGTTTTTGTGCGCATTGTGCAATGGCAGGCAAAAGTTCTGTGTGTGTGTGAGCAATGGGCAAAAGTGCAGCGGCAATAACGAAAGGACAACAATTACAATTACGGCAGTAATAAAAACAACAACATCAACAACCACATTGTTGTGTTTATTTTGCAACAGTCTCTTTAGTTGCGGGTTCCCTCGTTGTTCTTGCTGAATAATTGCAGGCCAAACGAGTTCGACCCACAGCCATTGGCGAAAGATGGCCTGCCTTGGCGAAGCGATTAAAAATGCTAAATTGTTAAAAATTATCCATCGAGTGGAAGTGAGTAACTGGAAAGGGTGCAGCAATTTCCGACGAGAAAACTGTGAAAAATATTCTTGGAAATGACACGTGTCGCATAACAGTAATTTCTTAGAATCGCAATCGATAGAGCAGTGGTTGAAGCGCTTGTTCTAAAGTATCAGAAGACCTCTCATTGAGATCGGAAGAAACATTCATAAGCTTGTTATTCTACGGAATCTAAATATTTTTCGAAAAATTATGAGTTACTTCGGCTGCTCGCTGATAATTTCGTTAATTTACATTCCTCAGTCAAGCAAAAAAAGAGTTCGATTTCGAGCAACTTTAAATATGAAAAGAAATTCTGCTGTCATACCTCTATGTCCAATAACCAGATGGGAGATTCAATCACTTTATAAGGCAGTGTTCATAGAAAATTCATGACTTATCCAATACTAAGCTTCACAATCAAAAAGTCAAAGTCTGTCATCATATTTCCTGCCCTTGCAGGCAATCTTACCGAGATTAATACATCTGAGTGCGCTTTTCATTTAATAAGTGTCGCTGCAGCTGACTTGGAGAGGACGCCACACTCACTTCTTTGATTTGAGTACTTACCAGAAACCAAATTTCTGACCAGTTGTTGTTGTGATTTCACTCGAGGCAGCTCAGTCTGATTTTAAAGAGCAGAGCACGTGAAGGTGGTACCGCTGGAATTATTTGCATAGGTGCGACAGTTTGGTGAGTTCTAATAGTGAGCGTATATTTTAGATTTCTATTCGTAATAATTTTTTCATGCTGAAGATCGTCATTGTCGGAATTATTAGTTTCTTTCTTTCTATTGTTGTAATCTGATACATTTGAGACGAGTAGGGTATTGGGCGTTTACATCTGAGCCTTGCTCCAGGTCAGACTCCTGGCTGGCTGAGGGCAGGAATTTCCTTCGCGCTGTTGATAAGGTTATACCGCATTTACGTGAGGGTAAGCTTGGCGTTTGGAAGGGATTCAATCGTATATTTCAGATATTAACTAATGAGTCTCCAAACAAAAAGTGCAATCCCTCGTCATGAATGAAATTGGATCGGGCACCCATTGCGTAAGTCCCAAGGCGGAAAGAACAGCGTTTTAGAAGAGAATCCTCCAACGAACCGCAGAGAAGGGACACCAGCTAACATGTGGAAGTGACAAGTTGAAGCAGAGTTGCAAAAAAAAGGCGATTTCTGGAGACAAATCAAATTTAATTAAAGAAACTGATTTATAATTTGTTTACTGAGGCTAGGAACTTTTTTTATTTTTTGTTTCCGAAGTGGTAATCTATCATAGATACTTAGTAGTATACAGTATGCACGATTCTTACTTCTAACTAAAGGTACGCCCATTCGAGACCACGGCTAATTAGTATTATCTTACTATATTGGCTTGCGAAACAGTACGCCTACATACTAAACTCTTAACTCCGTAATCTGTAGCTTTGTGGAAACTGCTTTTTTGTCATTCGGCTCTTCTCAGGTCTTGCAGTCGTCCTCTCCATGGGATACAATAGTTGTCTCGTTTGCATCATATAAGGCACTATATAATCAAGTGTTATTCAGCCTGTCTATTCCATCTCCTGCCGCTCTGTTGAAGATCATGGGCAGTAGAAAAATATATGCTCCGCATTTTCGCTACTGCTGCTATAGAACGAACAAGTAATTCTATTGTTATGTCCGTACCTATTCATGTACTCTCTAAAACATACGTGTCCTTATAGAAACTGCGTCATGTAAAAGTCTATCTCGTCGTGCTTTCGTTTCATCCATGCTTGTACATTTCCAATTAATTGGTGCGTCCATCTTCTCTTTACTGGTGTGTTCCAACGAATTTGCGATTCCTGTATGCTGATTTGTCTTTCTACTTTACTCTCTACCATAGTCAGCTTCCTACCTATAATTTTGATTTTATCATAGATCCGCTTCAATTCTCGAGCCATCATATGGGCGGCATTATCCCAGATATATTCACATCGTGGCTAAAAGTTCGGAAGAGCAAGCTCACACCACCCTTTCCACATCAGAGTGGGACCTGCCTCTGTCGCAGTGGTTTCATCGACTTTGCTGGCTTTTATATCCTTCACTCCTGCTGCTCCTCGCCGGGGTTTGCTTATCCGTTATACTTATAACTTATTTCGCAACTTACCTGCTACTACAGCCCGTCCGGCTATCCGCGGCCTGCCTACCACCCCGGTAGTTTAGAGCTCAGCTGAAAAGCCTGGACTTACTGTAACCGTGACCAACGGACTAAGAACTCCAATAAAATATATTTGACCATATGTACATATATACATAATATTATATTTTGCGGTAGCCTTTGATACAAGGTTTTGGTGTACGATGATTAGTGCTGAATGTGAATAAAAAGTAGTCCACTGCAGTAACTCTCACAAATATGTGAAGTTAGATTCTCTAGAAAGATCTAACAAGAGTCTTAAAATTTCAAAGAAGCCAGTACAGATTTAACTCATTGGAAGTCAGTGTGGCAGAAACCTATATATGAAGGCAACTTTTGGAGAAACCGAAGCATGTAAAACTAATCAAATTATGACACTGGAATGTGTATCATGTATGCTCCTCAATAGTTTTGAGTATCGACTAAAGTTCTGTAAGCTTAACAGTAGCAAACTTTTGGACTCTAAAGACCAATTATCTCGAAAAATTGAACGGAGGCACAAAAGATGCCAGTATTTTATAGAGTTTTAAAGAAGAATGAAGGATATTTTGGTGAAAGATTAGACTGCCCAGAAAGGTTTGTGGAAGAAATACATGTACATTTATTTGAATTGGAGCTTTAACCATAAAACTTGTGAAGCTCGGCTTTTATACCATCATGTCGTAAATTCAAAAATAATTTACATTAATAACCAAATTTTGTTTGTGAAGAGGAAACTAGACTATGGCATCTTGTATTACGTAGAAGAATTGGCACTGTAAAAGGGTTTGGAGGGTTAACAAAAACGTATTAAAGAGCACGAGAGCGGAAATATTCAGTAGAATGTGCCTGGCAGTTGTGGAAGAACCAAACCACATTTGTTAATTTTTTGCTTTTCTTACTTTATATGCTTGCTTAAGTCACTTTTCGAATTATAATTAAGTAGCTTTCCAAACAAAAAACGCAATTACTAATCAGTATAAATCGGTCCACTCACCCTGTCCCACTACAGACTCCACAGTAAGTGTCCTTCAGCGAAGCATATGCAAATGTAATTAAGCTAATAATTTCTGCTTTACACTACAAGTACCAGCATACATATGTATCTACGTTCTCGAATGTGTATGCTTATATCTGATTGTGTGAATTTACACACATAATCCTTTGCTGTCAACACTTAAGGACACGGCATAAAATATTGTCGCCATAAATATGCCAATACAAAAGGGATGTGATAAATATTGCCACAATAAAATCGAATAATTAAAATGAGACAAAAATTGTGCTTAGATTGTATATAAATCTTTTTTTGTTTGGTTTTTTTTATTATTTTCTCATAGTAGTATTAGGGTGGTAGGTAAGAAATCTATTGTTGTTGACAGACGAATAATGATTATGTTAACAATGGTTCGTTTAACGAGGTGTAATGCACTACGAATTCCTTCCGACAGGCCAAACTGTCAATAAGTAATACTACTTGCGTACTAGAGGTGGTTCGCACAAAGCTATTCATAAAAAGAGATCGTAATTATGGGCCAAGAACTCTTGGTTTTTGAACGCCGACAAGGCATCGTCACATATTGCGTTGATAATTCGTGAGCTTTTCGCCAAATTTTCAACCAATATCGTGCCTCAACCACGATATTCGTCTAATTTGGCTCCTTATAACTTCTGGCTATTCAGCAAACTCAAACGACCGCTCCAGGGAAATCGTTTTGATGACATTAAACTTGAATTGCTTGAAAGGTATTCCGAGAAGCCACGTTGGTTGACAAGGGCCTTGGGGCCACGGGGGATTACTTTGAGGGGGACGACATAGATTTTGTTCTAAGTGAACAGTGAACTTTTGGCTACCATTTCACTACCAAATAGTCCGGAACTAATACCTGTATATTAACTAGTATATTTCACCTTCAGGCTTAGTAATCTCGAACTTACTTTGAAAAGATTAAAGGAACTATTTTTGTAAATTTAATTTATTTGCTTGAATTATAGATTAGGCCTTTGTGGTCGGTTGGTTATTATTCACCAGTAAAGTTACACCAAAGCTTTCGTCGTTTTATATTATGCTATATGTGGTCTTTGTCTTGATTTTGTCAGCAAAATTGAATGGAATTTATTTATAAACTAGCTGGCCCCGCAGCCGTTGTCCTGCGCGAAATTATGTGTTTTGAAATGAAAAGACAAAAATTCATATTTTATTGATATTCATTTATTTGCTATTTGTCTACATTTTTCTTCAGTGTAACGCAGCTTGATAAACAAAATTTTTTGGCTTCTGTTCCGGTGCGTAAATGTACAGAGAAGATGGTTTTCCAGCTCTTGAGCACGCCAAGTATATCTGGCCGTGTGAAAAACATAGCATTCCAAATGTCACCCACTATGCGACTATTCTGTTGATCGTCATTTTAAATTCAATTTTCACTGGAAACCGAATACTTTTGAACCGAAATGGCAAATCGTTAGAACTCAAAAGAAATCCGTAGAATCAAGCATTCTGTCCCTTATATTTGATAGGTGCATCCCAATCAGATTGCGATAATGCGGTGGCATACCAGGCCTCTCCAAAGAATTTACAAATTCCACTGGTAATTCACGGTGTCGTCTTCATTGTCAGACGATCGATCGATTTGTATGACTGCAAGTCTCCTGGAATTTGACTTTGAATTTTCCAGTTTAAGTCAACAACATGGTATTGTGGCAGCTAAGATTGCTCGTACACTCAAGGAATCGTACTTACGACAGTTTGGCCAATGTTCGTATAAACATTCGTGATGAGTCCATCTTTCGTGAATTGATAAACGGCATATGGGATTGATATCAGACCATGGGAAGTATCAATCAGTATTGACCCATTTCCAATTCTTAGCGTATGCAATGTAAAATGTCTTCGGCAATGTAATTTTTGGTCGTATCCCATAACGCGGATTTGAAGGCTGATCATCGCGAAATGTGTGTGAACTTCAGTGGCATTTGTTTTTCGGGTGGATTGTGTAAGTTCATTCTAATGCATGAGTTAAGAACGCACCTGGATGTCCATCTACTGGATGACCCTGCTTTCTGCGTAATAATTTCTTCGATGATGCATCCCATGTGTAATAAATATCAACGTATTTCAAATAGAGCAATGTTCTCGCAAACGGATCACTGACGGAAGTTGAGAAAAAACTCGCTAATGTTAATTTTGTTGCTGGTGGTGTTTCTGTTGACTGTACTGTATTCTCTGGGTTGAAATAGACTCTTTGGTCATTCCCCAAATTAACTTCGAGACGCACAACAGTCGGAAAACGTTCATGAATTTCAAAAGAAATATCCTACAAAGGCCTTTATTTCAGTTGACGTATCGACCGTGTCGTTTAAAACCAATAACCGCCATGTTGCTTCCTATGGTGACGTATTTACAAACGCATTTTATCGATTACACCAAACTACAATACGCAACATTCACATGACTTTTGAATGTGAATTAGACAATAGTGGCGAATATGGTACGACCCATGTGTTGTCAACTTTGATGTGTTGTTAACTTCGATATTTACGCCGATAGAGTGGATATCCATCATTTCCAGCTTGTATTTCAGAAAAGCACATGGATAATGTTTCGCGCATTTATTGTCAGGCATACAAACCGAAGTGTGATTGTAGTGTCCGCAAGGTCCATGAACCATGTAGGTTTTCATCACTTCATATAATACTGGATCTTTCTCTGCATCATTAATTTCCGCAGAAATGAGTTCATCAATTTGATCTTTTGTGACAACCATCCACCATCCAAAGAAGAATATGTACGTGCGACAAACCTCTCTTTTGCCACTCAACAGAGTACATTTAGCATCTAACAGTACCACATATACCTACCCTACTCCAAGATAAACTCCATGACACATCGTAACTGTTGTTTGAAAAGTCGTACTGTGACATCGTCGCTTACTGATTGTCCGCGATCCATAATTCCGCACGTATGTCACCGCATCCTGAGACTACTTCTTGCCTTGCCTTGGGCTGCCATGCATTGACGATCTCTTGGTGGCTTTGTAACAAATATCAATCTGCAATTGACCTCTTTGTGTGAAACACACGTAAAGTTTTGACTGAATAATTTTTCTTTTGAATAGCGGAATAAAAAAGCAAGCGACCGAAATTGAACTATTCAAATAATTTACAAATCAAAATATGGAAAAACAAAACAAACAAAAATTGAAAAAAAATGTTATGGAAAAAAGATACTTTTTGGAATTATCCTAAAAAAAAAAGTATTCTCCTTGTTTGGGCGGAGACCTATCCGAATTGGTGGTAATCACCGAAATCAGTCCAGGCGTTCTCTAGTTATAAGCGTAGTAACTTACATCACTTTCTTTTATAGATATTAAGCGATGTGATAAAAACTTGATCCACAGATGTCGCCTTTTTCTTTGGCATCGTTTTGTTTAATACACGTTTACGCCAATTTAAGGTTTGAATATTGGATACTGCGATGGTAGCGCCATCTATCGGTCAAACATTCCAAATTTAAAAATTGATTAAAAATGAAAAAATAATTTAAAAAACATTTTCCAGTGGACCAAATTGTAAATATAAACCATTCCCGAATCTCCTTGAACGTACACACAAAATTTCATCAAAATCGGTCCATTCGTTTAGGAGCAATTCCAAGGCAAACACACGGTCAGAAGATTTATATATATAAAGATAAAAAATTTAAAGTTTTTCATTCTCGAACACTTGTTGTTGTTATGCAACAAAATAAAAATTCAAATCGTTTTAAATGTTATTACTCAATGAATTGTTCAAGACAATCTATAAATTCAGCTCCTTGATATTAAGTAACCACATTTCACAATTCAAAATCACGACCACCCTAATGCAAATATATTCATTATATTCGCAATTCAATAAACCCTGACACATACATTCACATGTCTAAATCCACTTCGTTTGCATCATTTACGGGCATTTATTTGGGTTCAAATGCTTCTTTTGCGAAATTTTTGCGCACCGATTGCTTTTAGCCAAAAATCACATTAATCTTCTTAACACCCACAATGCTGGAGCACAAAAGCGAATGCAGATTAACACATACACATACACAAACCATACATACATACATATGTACGTATACGAGCGTATAGTGTAATTATATGCGCACCAATACATATGCATGCCATCAAATTCAATCTGCTTAATTAACGTTTTGTATGGTGCTCCACAGGGGAAGGGTGGCGTGTTGTAGCGTCGAATGCTTGAAACGTCAAATGGTTCAAATGACGCCTACACAGATAAAAGCGCATTTATGTGTGTTATAAAAAAAGTCACACACACACACAAACATATGCGAAGAGAGCGAAAAAACTACTTTGATGTGTAGCTGCTGATATCCTTGTGACCCCAATGAAAGGGTGCTTTACTAAGGCATTTGACAAAGCAGCGAAAAGAGAGAATTAGAAAAAAATTTAGCTATTTAGTGCACACATACACATATACACATGCATAAACGCGTTCTATTTCTCTAACACTAATCAAGGTATTCTAAAAGCTTTGCCCCTACAGTTCAATACCCAAAAGCTTTTTTCGCTATGATTTCGCTCACTAGCCCTTAATTTGGAGTGACTTCGCTGCCTTTGCCTCTTCCTTTCACTTTCGCTTCATTTGAGTTTATGTCTTTTTCTTCCTCTCTACTTTTGCTCATTAGCATAGCAGCCATCCACAAAGCTGTCACGAGAAAAGCCTTTGGAGCAAATTTTATGCGCGAAATCAGGCACATACATACATGTAGATATGTATATGTTTGTGTATTCATAAGTACATGCAGATATATATATGTATGTATTTATATTGGTAAATATGTATGTGTGTTATATTCCTTTAAATGACAACCACTTCATTAGCTAAATGAAACCGATTTAGCCATTGCGTCGCTGGAAAGTACATTTGATTATGCATATCCTTTGCCAAACACTAAGCTAACGGTATGTTTATACATATACCTACAAATTGAAGGAAATATGTGCCTAAAGGGAGGTGAAAGGGAGGGCTATTTTTTTCTGCTATAGATAGTCTTTCTATGAAAAAGCCTCGGAAAATGACTTTTTCATAGAGAAACTTTTACTAATATCATATATTCTGTTTGAAAAAACATATATTTTTATTATAATCGTAGTACAAATAACAAATTTTATCATCTAGACATCATTCTTGGCAACTTATTTTGAATATGACACCTTTAGCCGAGAAAATTCTATTAGATCACTACATAATTTTTTCATAAAGCGCTTCTATCATGTGAGAAAATTTGTCTGATTCATCTTCCATCTAGAAAATACAGGTTTTTATAATTTATGTTCAGAAATACCTTTTCTATAATATAGAAGATAATTTCCCTAATAAACCTTAAAAGAACAAACGCATATTGATTGTCTTAATTCGCCAAAGTTAAATATCACGACAGAAAATAAATTAAAACTTTTATTCAATCTGCAATCTCACATTTTCAGGGAACAGGGAAACCCCGTTAAGAGACCAAGTAAGCAGGTTCATAAGATTTTGTCGATCGTCGTGATCGTGTGACCGATTATTTGACCAAAAATCACATTTTAACCATTAATTACTTCCCGAATTCACCTGCTATGGCACCGTGTGACTTCTTTCTTTTCGGAGAAATGCATTTGTCCATGAAAGGAAAGCGTTGTGCAGACGTAGAGGCTAATTAAAAGACTGAATCGGACCAAAAGCCATTTTTTTTTTTTTAAGTCCTGATTACTTTGGAAAATACCTTGTAGTACACCCTAAATGTCACATCACCTCTTTCTCTTCGAATTTTTTTTCTGTATGGAAACATCAGAAAAAGAAATGAGAGTTTCCAGATCATGAAATACAGACCTATTTTAGAAAATTGTGGATGGTATTAACTCCCAAATTTAGAGAGATAATTATCAATGATAAATTCTCGGAAAACAGCCATTAAGAAGCTAAATTCTGTAAAATTTTCAACTAAACCGGCTTAAGACCTTCATTAACACTTCTAAACGTTGTTGTCTTGTTGTGCAGAAGTAATAAGCTAAATGTGAAGACTTTCGTCTAGTGAAGAGTGCTGAAAAATTCATCTTGCCGCAATCGTAGACGTTATTATTGGAGATTGTCGTTTAATCATTCATACTGTAAGGCTAAAAATCTTGTCGAACCCAAGTTGACAAAGTTTTATTCAAAAAGGGGAGGTGGGAACGTCCAAGCACTTTATCCTGCATTGTCCAACCTTTATAAGACTGAGGTAGAAACATCTCGGCAGCCTTACGACGAAACAAACGACATTGCCGAAACTAACATATGTCGTCTCAACAAATTTTTGATATGTTCAAAGTGTTCGTTGACTTGTGACGGTCTTATGGCCTAGACTATAAGAGTTTTAGGTAACACAACGAAGCGACGTTGTAAGATGTTCCAGTGAGATTCCTATTAGGTTCGACTTCTTAATCTAACCTAAACTTTAAAACAAAACAAAGTTACTTTGGAGTACTGTTGATGGAAGAAATACAAAAGAGCTTCTAATTTTAGACAAAATGGAACTTATTAATATTGTAGAGATCATCACAAGGCTCCTATCTTTGAGATACCACTTAAAAAATGAAAGAAGAAGATACGGATGAATGTAGAGCACACGCGGAGGATGAAGACACGTTCGAACATTACGTTTGTGAATATCTAGCCTCCAGTCGGATAAGACGGAATATGTTCTACGGCGTCCAAGCCCCAACTTGAGAGACATTGGGCGGCTGATGTGGAAAATAAAACAGTTGTTTTACAAACTCTAATGAGAGGACACAATGATGGCTTAAGTGCAGCCGCCTATAGTATGGCGCTTATACCTTTTTTCTACCAATCAAGTACTTTATAATTTTGAATACACTTAAGAACGATAAAAAAAGATTCAAAGATTTTTGGGAGAAGTTAAAACCATTCTTTAACATATGTACAAGAAACCTGTTCTCCAAATATTTGGTTTTGATTATCTGCTTATAATCTAAGCCAGAAACTTAACCACCTTATGGCTCGGTGCCTCCTTCTTGAATGCTACGAACTTTATTGCCGCGTTGAAAATCCCAACAATTTTCATAAACAACTTAAAGAGACACAAATACAGTTTAAAATAAGCCACGAAAATAAATCTGAGCTCTCATAAGCCGCTTGCAAGCAGTGAAGCGATTTTTTAGTGCCTCATTTCAATGTACTAATTTCAGTGTGGGAGATATAAGACAATAAAATCTTACTATAACGTAATCCACAACTTCCACACCATCAATCGTGGCTACTTAACGGTGCACTTAAAAGATTTTTAATTACCCATCAACCATTTCGAACCGACAAATACCACTTTCGGTATTTTACGGTAATTCCTCACGTACGCAAACGCACACACACACAGCGACATAGCAAATATTGTATTTAAGCCAATGCACGCACAATTAAGTGCAAGTTGAAAGCCTTATATCTGCTCGGATCGAGATCACCTTCCTACCGCGATAAAGCCACGAGGGGTAGAAAGGCCAAAGTCATAGTAAAGTAATCAAAAAAATTTGTGAATGTGTGTGTGAGTGCGTCCGCACACACAGATTAATGCAAACTTACTAGTGTGCGCCTGAGTTAATAATAAATTTTCGCCAAGGATTAACAAGAAAAGCTTCACTATCAAACTTATGCTCATGTATATGTATTGTTGTATGTGTGTGTATGTGTATACCTAAGTACTGCTAGAAAACACAGGAAATAATCAAATTTGAACGCATGAAAACTATAGCGTATTGTCAGGCAGTAATAATTTTGCCAATTCCAAAGCTTTTTCGCAACCCTTCTTAGCTTTCTCCACTCATACGTCGTTACGCACGTACACTCAAGTGTCTCTTAATCTACAGTTGATGCTGCTCTCCACACTCAGCACTTAGCACACGCAGCAAAGGCAAAGGGTTAAATCACCGCAATTTCCTTTTTAAGGTGCATGGAAACGGCCGCAGCTGTAAAAGCCGAAAGTCAAAAGGCGAGGGTTGTTCGAAAAGGCGTGGAATAGAGGGGAAGAGCTGAAACTTTCATACTAAGAATATTTGTGAACTAAGAAGGCAGATTTGATGCCTCGAGGAAATGTTCTGCTGCATGTAGTTAGATACTATGCTATCATGTACGGACTTTCATTATTTCTTTCTTTAAAGTCTCTCTAGTTTTCTTAAATACGAGTATTAGTCCGTAAATATCATCCCCAAACAATTCTCGTCATCGATATTTTTAAAAGCCTCGTCGCTGTTCAAACAATCTCTCATGAGCGATTTTATGTTATAAGAGAACTTTTTGATGGATGTTCTAGCGGAAAACAGCTCTATCCTTTTCGCTTTTCAGTTAGTCTCTCATGAGAGATCTTATGTGATCATGAATATTTCTGATATTTGGTCTACTGATGGACTCTTTTTTTTCCTATTATAAATTTGAAAGCGTCTTATTGAGAGACCTGTACTATTTCAGTTCAAAAAGTAACTTTGTAACATCTCATTGTGAACGTCTAAGGTTATTAAGAGAATGGTCCAAACTTGGTCTAAAATTCCATTTCGTTTCCTCTTTCATGAAGAACATCCACTTATATTTCTAAGTCCGCACGAATTATATAAATGTATTAGAATCAGTGGCGGATCTACGGGGAAGCTTGGAAGAAAAGTCCAAAGTCCACCCATGCCGAAAGAAAAGTGCTTAGTTCATTATTAAAGTTGAGATTATATAAAAATGGAAGGAAAAGTAGACTACATAATCTGAACTGAAATCGTAAGTACTTACCAAACTCGGAAAATTAGAGGGTCAAGGAAGTAAAGCAAAATCTCCAACCAGTATGAATTCGAATATGATAATATCTAATGGTGGTACTTCCAGATAGGCGGCAATAATCTCTTCTTAAATCATTCATGTTTTAATACTCTAAATTCCTTTATTACTAGCACTGCTTCTTTGCTTGAAATATAACTGTCTTCGACTATGTATTTCCATCTTCTTTTATTCTCTCATACTCATACTATCTAAGTAACCGATTCCTGCTCTATATTTTAATTCACAAATAAGTCAGAGAATCATTCCGTAGACTCAGTTCCTATATGCTTTATATCAATAACCTCTTCTCGCATAAATATTACTTCGAAGATTTTATTTTTTGGTATTTCTGGAATATTGTTAAACGAACTCTCCCAGTCACCGGAGAAAATAACATCTCTAGGTTAAATTTATCTGTCATTTTCACCAACTAATTGAGAACCTGGAACTCATATCGAAATTACTTTACACTCCTGACTTAACACCTAACTCAGCTAGCCACATTGACCTTCCCTCATGTAGCCTCCTGAACAACGCACCAGTTTCCCTCGTCAGTAAGGCAGCCACACAGACAGCAAGAATATTGCGTCGCTCTCGTTAGTCTCATAAAAAGCCAAATACTCACAGTTTATGGGTAACCCCTGAGGGTGACCAGATTGCACTGAACTATTTTATGTGTTTGCCCAACCGCACTTTTTATTGTCTTCAACTTTACTTTATTGGCCTTTAGTTGAACTATGTAATGCTGCGTATTTTGTAACGGTATTTAAATGAACTAAATGCGTCAGATATTTCGGGTTTATTTTACTTCTGAGCAAATTAAAGGACACCTTCAGCCACGTTAAGTAGCGCAATGGCTTTGTATTCTCAATGCTGAATTCAGTCAGCGTCGTGGTGTTAAAATTTATACTCTTTACTGCGTTCATTTGCCCGCTAATTGTCGTTGCTTTTGTTGTTGTGACTGTTGTGCTCAAATTAACATTGTAAATTTCAGTCTGAAATATTTTCTCGGCAATTTACTGCAACCCTTTCCTTTCAAAAGTATATTCGTTTTAACATAGTTTTGTTGTTATTAGCTTGGGTTCTTGGGAACCGAAAGTTGTCGTGAAAGGAACTGTGTGTTTGGCAAGTCAAAGTTGCAAAATTATTTTATGAATTTAGTGCTGTGAAACTATTGGGAGATGTTTTGAGAATACTTCAAGGAATTAATGTAAAATCATTAACGAAACGGATGAAGTGAAAATATATTGAATTTAGATTGAGCTCTCGACAGTTAATTGAAGAAAGAGTAGTATACATATAGTACCGCTTGGAATGGAAAGTACTATTAGATTCGTTATCCTAAATAATAATCAGAGATGAAGGTCCTCAAGATTCTAGGAATGGAATTTTTATTCACTTTCCGAAGATGAGAAGATTGTTGAAATAACTCGATCTGTGCTTTGGTAATATGAAGTACGCAATAGTACTGCGTGCAATCTATCGAACTAGGCGATGCAAGCCTTAAGTTTAAGACTCCAGTATACCTTCGCCTAAAAAGCCTGTTTCTTGAAATAATTTATGGAAAAAAGTTCCAGGACTTCGCAAATGTTTTGTTCGGAAATTGATTTGCGTGCATCACCAGAACTCAATTATATTTAAAATTCTAATAAGCTGACTGTCTCCAGAATTGCTGTCAACAAGGGAATCAATATTGTATCACCATGAAATAAGAATAACCTTTGGAACAAAGGAAGAATCACCAAACTGCCCTAGAAGTGAGGAATTTGGAAGAAAATAATTGGGGTGGGTTTAACTTTTGTTTACCAGAGGTGCGGCTGCAAGCGGGCGTCGGTTTTGAAACAAGCGGCTCACTATATAAATCTACTTAAAACTTTATACCACCCCCTTCGCTAAGTTGTGTCCTGGGTTTGATACTAGCCACATATAAACCACTTACAATGAAAAATAACCAAAAGCCTCGGTTGAAAAGCCCCACTTTTATGACGATCACTGCAAGCCTAACACTATGAATTAAGGGCATGCACCTGGTATGCTTGGTTTCTTAATAGGGAAGGAGCCGATGCCCAGCTGGTGATATCCTCGTAAAAGTAAAGGCTGGCATCACCGCCATCTTAGAAATGCGATGGACGGGACAAGAGTGGATACAAGCAGTATGAGTAGTACGAAGAGGTTGCGACAGTTATTACGGTGTCCATATAAAGTAATACAAATTCGATGTGGGACTTGTTGTGGGAGAAAAACTCGGTCGTCGAGTCCTGGTATTGACTTCGATTGATGAGCGCCTAGCCAAAATCCGCATCGGAGAAAAATTTTTCAACATAACACTGAACTGGGATGAGAAGATACTCCTTTTATGAGTGGCTGGACCGCCCTTTTGACAACTGCCCCCACCACGATTTAAAAAATAAACTCAGCGATTTTAACGCCAGTGTAGGCAAAGAACGTGGCTTTGGTACAACAGTTTTAAAATGCAGATCCAGTTTTAAAAGAGTCTAATCGACTTCAGCCAGCTACTTGGCTCTCTTCGGATCGAAAAGTTCGAAACCAGGGCGATCGTGTTGTGATAGACTGATGATATGTCTCCAGTGTCATTGACGTCCGTACGCTTCGAGGACATAACATTGACCGACTACAACACAAAAGGTGTGGGATAGATACCGAGAGTTAGGGAAACGAGAAATGTATACAGAGAAAAAATAGCGAATACTCGTCTGAACAACAACAAAGCGCCCTGGCGAGTTTTTCAAATACGCCGACACAGAACTGACAAGTTGCAGCCATCTGCTTCTTTGGAAGATATGGTCGGATGAAAGCATGTCCATGTCGTTAAGTCATTAAGATCCGTTAGGATCGGGAAGGACCTCTACTAATCGGTTGATACTAAGCGCGGTTTCAGACAAAGAGACTCTCTATAGTTCGACTGCTTCAATCTACCGGAAAAAATAATTCGAACTGCAGAACTTAATGGAACAGGTACAATATTCTATAAGAGTGTACAGCTGATGTCGCTGATATTTTTATCACTGGCCTCAATAACCGCGCCGTTGGTTCTGCTTTCCCCAGACAAGTTAAGGAAGCGAAGCAGATACGTCTGGTTGTAAACGAGGGCAAGATGAAATATTTCCTGTTATCAAACAAACAGTCGCCAAATAGCTAATAGGAGAAACAACTTGCGCGCTGTTGTTAACTCGGCTATAACCAGATAAACGGTGTCAGGTCCAGTAAAGAAGAAGAGGAAGAAGCAGCTTTCAAATTTAAGTCGTGAAGGTTGGTTGTGCTGAAATGGATAGAAGTTGCAAATTCAAAGAATTATCGGATTTTACCAGGCAATGTTCAACTGTCTTACATTCATCTCGAACGCTTGGATATTGGTTTGCTGGAGATTAAATAAAAGTTCAGAGATCTTTTAAGGATATTGTCAGAAGAAATTAAAGAACAATAATTTTACTTAACAGCTCAGCTCTCAGAAACTTTGTGGCACGCCTTAATTAGGAAGAATGGAATACTAAAACATCAAAAAAATTTGAAATCCTTGATAAGTCTATTTTTATCGTCAAAAATAAGCATTTATGTTTCTAAAAGTTAGTACGTTAGTTTAGTTACACTCGAGGGATCAACTGGGAAAGAGAGTGTTAGTCAAAGAAGACCACCATGTAGGTTAGAGAAGATTTTTTATATAACGTTAGAACTGCAGCATGTATAATCCGAATGCAGCCGAAGATAAAGTTATCGTTTTGTTTTTGGAAATTGTAAAACAAAATAACAACCTTATATTTCAAATATACGCTCAAAATAGTAAGCAGAGAACCACTCTAGGTTGAATTGTTGGCTCTAGGAAACTGCGGATGCGTCTAGGTCTATCTAAACCTTATAAATGCCGTTATTTTATGATTAAAGGTTCAGAAACTTCTTCTTGCATTTTTTCCAACAAAACCTCTTCAAATGACTTTATTTTATGACTAAAAGTTCGGAAAACCCCGTCCTATGGGAGTTCTGGCAAAACTTATTCAAATCCATCTTCCAAGCTCCGTTATTTTTTAACTCAAGGTTGAGAAACCCCAACTTGCAGTGCCTCTAACAAAACCACTATAAATATTTCACTAATTTGTCACACATTTTTGGATTTTAATTGGTTTTATTGTCACCAACATCGCACTGTCCGCAAAGGTTTCCAACTGTTCGGTATTAGTAGAGTTGAGCAACTCAATGCGTTAACTTGCCACACGTTACCGAAAGTTGTGAACAATTAAAATAACAGCAACAACTAAAACTATGTGAAATTTGCACAAAGGTGGCAACTAAGTGACTAAATGAAGCCAGTGAGAGAGACCGGAAAACGGAACGCCACCTGGCCGGGACGACAAAGTGACGAACTATAACGGTATAAAACAATAACCAACAACTATTGTAAACAAAGAACAACTACAAATTAAAATAAAAAACCACAACAACAACAAACAACTGTCGAAATACTTAAACGCGAACAACAAATTCGCCGCAATACAACCGAGTGGCATGCTTTCTAGAAAAAACAACAACAAATACACATAATACAAATGCGCCGTTGCTAACATAGATGGCCGAAAAATTGCCACTTTGTGACTTTTCGACCGAACTAACTTTGAATTCACCGTCACTCCGTTGGCAAAGTGTCAACCTTTCAAGAGCCGCCCACATCCGCCGCCGGTTTTAGCTTCACCGGGCGCAGGAAACATTTTAGTTACAATGTTTACTACAACTAGTTCGAAATTTCAACTTTGTTATTGTTGTAATTTGTGGTTGCCACGATCACCGCCAGGCAGCCGCCGCAGCCCATCCCGCAATCGCACCCACATCGCACTTGTGTACGGGTGAGTATGAACCAGAGCTGCAGAACGCAGAGTTGTTGGCTTCAGGTGTCACCAAAGCAACCAGCCAGGCGTAGCCAACAATGGCTCGTGGACTTTGTTGCACGTTTCCATTTGCGGTGCGTAAAATAAAAATCACATTGGAACCACACAAAGAAGTTTTGCAGTTGTTCGCAGCGCACATGCGAAGCCAAGCGATGTCGCACGGCTGTGGTACAGTGGTATGTTTTGGAAATCGAAGTGCAAGTGCAACGTGGGTGAATTTTAAAAAAGGGATAGTTACAAGTTCCCAAAACACCAAATATCAGAACTAACTGATCCACAATCCGGTTTTCTACTAGGCTCTACAAAAAATTTGGGATAATGGTGCAGCAAGACTCAAGTCAAAGGAAAGAAAAGCATAGTATTGTCATTTGAGCTTAGGGTTTTGATTGAGATTGGACCGAATTGTGTAATCAAGTCTTAGATCTCCTTAAAAACCTGTAGAAAGTATTCCATAACTATCTCATTCTTGCAAGAGATCCATCTCTAGCTACATCATTAACGCCTTTAATTATTTTGAACTTCCAAGCATTCCTCCACTTAGTTTGAAAATAAACGGGATGCATACTTTCCAAATCTAGATCTTGCCTAACTATCTAAGAATATGGAGTGTAAAATTTATTTAATTATTTTTCAATAAGATGTCTCAAAAGATTAGTAAACAAATGTTATATATCTTCTTCTTAATTGGCGTAGACACCGCTTACGCGATTATAGCCGAAGTTTTCATTGGGGGTGTTTTTTACGTGGCGGGTCCCAAACTCAGCGCATAACCCTTATTCAGGGGATGTTTCGCCTTCTCACTTTAGCTCGCCTTCAAACGGATGTTCTTAGGCTACCCAGAGGATACTTGGTCAAAGACCGGAAGTCGTGAGCTGCTTGAGTCATATGTAAAAGAATCGTTTCTGGCAGTTCCCAAGTGAATGGTGATCAGAGAACTTTCCTCACTTGCGTGAACTTCTACACATGACTCCTTCCTCCAAAAGTTATAAAGGGTGATTTTTTAAGAGCTTGATAACTTTTTTTTAAAAAAAAAACGCATAAAATTTGCAAAATCTAATCGGTTCTTTATTTGAAACGGTAGAGTGGTTCATGACATTTACTTTTTAAAGATAATTTCATTTAAATGTTGACTGCGGCTGCGTCTTAGGTGGTCCATTCGGAAAGTCCAATTTTGGGCAACTTTTTCGAGCATTTCGGCCGGAATAGCCCGAATTTCTTCGGAAATGTTGTCTTCCAAAGCTGGAATAGTTGCTGGCTTATTTCTGTAGACTTTAGACTTGACGTAGCCCCACAAAAAATAGTCTAAAGGCGTTAAATCGCATGATCTTGGTGGCCAACTTACGGGTCCATTTCTTGAGATGAATTGTTGTCCGAAGTTTTCCCTCAAAATGGCCATAGAATCGCGAGCTGTGTGGCATGTAGCGCCATCTTGTTGAAACCAGATGTCAACCAAGTTCAGTTCTTCCATTTTTGGCAACAAAAAGTTTGTTAGCATCGAACGATAGCGATCGCCATTCACCGTAACGTTGCGTCCAACAGCATCTTTGAAAAAATACGGTCCAATGATTCCACCAGCGTACAAACCACACCAAACAGTGCATTTTTCGGGATGCATGGGCAGTTCTTGAACGGCTTCTGGTTGCTCTTCACCCAAATGCGGCAATTTTGCTTATTTACGTAGCCATTCAACCAGAAATGAGCCTCATCGCTGAACAAAACACGCGCGCGAAACACATTTCGAACCGAACACTGATTTTGGTAATAAAATTCAATGATTTGCAAGCGTTGCTCGTTAGTAAGTCTATTCATGATGAAATGTCAAAGCATACTGAGCATCTTTCTCTTTGACACCATGTCTGAAATCCCACGTGATCTGTCAAATACTAATGCATGAAAATCCTAACCTCAAAAAAATCACCCGTTATATACAAAGGCGTATATTGGTAATCATTGAGCGTTAGTATCCGCAACATATCAGAAGAACTTCGGAAATTTCTTTGGTTACGTTTTTCAATTCATGTCATAAACTATTTGGGATGAAACATTCTTCTTCTTTAGCCAGGTTCTTCTCTACCTTTTATTTCCTACGCAGAGGAGTTCTTCCCCTTCCTCTGAATCTCCCGGCGGGTACTGCGTCAAATACTTTCATAGCTGGAGTATTTTCGTCCGTGTCAACTGTTTGTTTGATGCCAGGAGATATTTACGAAAGTGAGGAAAGTTCTCTAAGCGTCATTCACTTGGGCTGTGCCACAAACGATTCGACTACCTCCCGAAGATTGTGTGCTGGGTGTGGGCCCCTCCACGTAAAAAAACACCTACAATGAAAAAAATAAAACAGCTTGGGATGAGATGAAACATTAGACCGGTATTTTTGAGACAGATCCCTGAGCTATACTGAAGGAAAAACCTGAACACACGACTTTAGCAGATTCAGGTTGTGCTATTTGGGTCTAAAAAGCGGTTGAATTCAAAAATACGTTTTCTTAAAAATTAAAATTGTCTTCACCTTTCGACGCATTAACGATTTTCGTACAATCTATCCCACTGTACACTTAAACACTTGTCGGGCTGCGCCTAATTGCATCAGCACTGCTTCAACTAATTTTAGGTAGTTGTGTCGATTGTTTCAAAGGTTGACATGGCAGCCGTGACAGTTAGAAACTGGTTGCGTCTAAAACGATTCGGGCAACAAATTTAGTTTGTTATGAATTCAGAAAAAGTTCAGAAACAAAAAAATCTTACAGATATGGGAAAAATTTGCATTATGACCTAGCTAAATTTTTCGCCGATATTTCCTTCAAAGATTGATCTTAACTACTTGGCAAACCTAAGATGAATTTAAGAAGTCCCCCAGCGTTTTAAGGAACCCTTTTTTATACTCTCGCAACAAAGTTGCTAAGGAGAGTATTATAGTTTTGTTCACATATCGGTTGTTTGCAACTCCTAAAACTAAAAGAGTCAGATATAGGGTTATATATACCGAAGTGATCAGGGTGACGAGTAGAGTTGAAATCCAGATATCTGTCTGTCCGTCCGTCCGTCGATGCAAGCTGTAACTTGAGTAAAAATAGAGCTATCATGATGAAACTTGGTACACGTATTTCTTGGCTCCATAAGAGGGTTAAGTTCGAAGATGGGCAAAATCGGCCCACTGCCACGCCCATGAAATGGCGGAAGCCGAAAACCTATAAAGTGTCATAACTAAACCATAAATAAAGATATTAAAGTGAAATTTGGCACAAAGAATCGCATAAGGGAGGGGCATATTTGGACGTAATTTTTTTGGAAAAGTGGGCCTGGCCCCGCCCTCTACTAAGTTTTTTGTACATATCTCAGAAACTACTATAGCTATGTCAACCAAACTCTACTTCGATCAGGCATTTCCATATACAGTTAAAAAATGGAAGAAATCGGATTATAACCACGCTCACCTCACGTACAAAGGTTATGATGAAAATCACTAAAAGTGCGTTAACCGACTAACAAAAAACGTCAGGCTTTTTTTAAAAATTGAAAATGGATGTAGCGTCGCCCACTTATGGATCAAAAACCATATCTCAGGAACTGTTCGACCGATTTCAATGAAATTCGGTATGTATTTTCTTAACACCCAGATGACATGTACGAAATATGGGTGAAATCGGTTCACAACCACGCCTTCTTCCAATATAACGCTATGTTGAATTCCATCTGATGCCTTCTCTGTATAATATAATATATACATTAGGAACCAAAATAAAAAAATATGTAAATGACGGATAAGAAATCTCGGTGATAATCGATGCGAGAGTATAAAATGTTCGGTGACACCCGAACTTTGCCCTTTCTTACTTGTTGTAGATGTTAGTATTAAGGAAGCCTTTCGAATCCCTGTATCTATAAGTACCTTTGACTACCTTTGATTTCAGGACATACGGATCAAGAGCATTTGCGACAAAGTTAGATAACCATGGATGAACTCATCCATTATTATTCTCTATTCTTAAATTTTATTTTTGGAAACAATAATTTTCGAAGATTCTTCGACCACACGACCATTTAATAGTTTATCTTCAGGTAGTTAGATATTTGTTACACAGTTTCATTCTCAGTTTCCCCCAAGTTTCTTACCAAATCCCAAATCAACCCTTCAATAGGACAACTCAAATAATGAATCTAATTTGAAAGTTATTTGCATAAGAAAACAAAATTTGCCACCGCCTAATTTGCAATTAAAATATGCTCAATCGAAATAACAACCACAATTACAATGGTTAAAGTAAGTGACAAATGGATGCGTAGCAGTATTTAATGCAGAGGAGAGAACGGGTCAAATAAAATCAAATTCCAGAAAAGGGATTACAAAATAATGAGGTATGCAATGTCTGATGCAAGATACACTGAAGAGGCATAAAATATATATTGAAATCAAAAAACAAATTAGTTAACTTATATATATATTGTATATAACTTATGTGTTTCGAAGACACTTGTGAGGCACAATACACCACCGAAAAGAAAACATAAGTCGCCACCAGGAAGATCACAGTAACTTTTGCAATTATAGGTTAGAGTAAATAGATAGAAGTGAATTGGTGCTGAGATTGTTTGGGACTCTGAGCGTAGCTTATATTTGAATATAATAAGAATTCGCCAATAAAACTAATACAATGAGAGAAGCTGTTGTTGGTTTTAAGGAGTTACATGGGTTTCCTCAGGTAAAAAACAGCGCTTTTTCAATATAGAATAAAAATAATTTTTTAATTGCTGCAAACATGCACTATTAGCAAAGAAATTCTAAAACATTTGAAAAAAAATATTTTAAACTCGGCCATTGCGACGCCATTTCCGATGACTCCTCGCAGCGCCCAAGTTGCAGAATAACTCCTTACATAATTATGTAAAGTGAAAGAAATGTGTGTTTTAGTTTAAAACTTGAACGAAAGAAAAAAACATAAAATTGGATTTTTGACAGACATTTTTACAAAGAAATGAAATAGTTGTAATCGAAAGAAAAGTTCTTCGTCCGTGTCCGAATTGTGTCTCAAAGACCTGTGTAAAATTTCATGAAATCGGCTGAGTAGATCTCGAGAAATTTTGCCCACCCACTTCAAAAACATAGTTTCGAGAAAAACGCGTTTAAAAACAGCGCACTTAGCATTGCTAAACTATTACTCGGATCAACTTCAAAATTTAGGACAATATTCTAGAAGTTCTAGAATTTAATAAGACAAAAATCCTTTTTTTGAAACTTGTAAACCCATGTAACCTCTTATGTCGTCTGCCAGGGCTTTTTGCTTTGTAATAAATTCTTTTTAGCTCCATCACCATTATATCGAGAGGCATGATACCTGTAATAATTCCAAACGCTTCGTGCTGCAATGCTGGTCCCTATACAGGTGCGACGCATATTACTACTGACTGGCTAACTTTTGCCAGAAGAGCGGGTCTACTCTGACTAAGTACACCTATGTTGTCCACGATTCTCGTTAGTATAGCCGTCATCTTTGCTTATTTTTCACAAGATTTCTCAATGCGGGTCCGATAATTTAGCCACGCGTCAATAATCACACCCAAGTATTTAAACGTATATTGCGTTGGGAGACGGTGTGCTACCGTCATATGAAACATTCTACAGTAGCAGCAGGGATAGTGGTGGTTTCTTTCATTCCAGGGCTTCTATGATATGCAGCCAATAGGCCGAGATAAAGGGATTTTTTACATCGTATCACTACCGCGCAGTATTCTTTGGAACCATACAACCACCTTGTTTGCGACTTCCGTTAGCTTTTTCATGGCGTCTATTGTTGACCTGTGTCTTCTAAATCCATATTAATTTTCAGCTAAGCCCGTTGGTTCTCTTTCTCAAATAGCTCCAATATTTTTCCCATTGTATCCAGCAAACATAAAGGTCAGTAGAAGCCATGCTCCCCTGCTGGTTTATTTGGCTTTTGTAGAAGCACTAGTCGCTGTTTTCTCCAAATTCATTGCGTATAAAGTTCCGTAAACGGCCCGTATTAATATCCAATACCAAGTTTTACGGCCTTATTTGGGATGCCGTCTAAGCCTCATGCTATAGTGTTTGCGAATCTCTCTGCAGCTTCTATAATTTCTTCACCAGTGACTAGCGGTGCATTTGGAGCTCCAGATTCTTTTATATTGCAATTGTGTTCGAAAAATGGTTTGGACAACCGTCTTTAGTAATCAAGGTCATGTAGGCGTTTGCCCTTTAT
The DNA here is from genome assembly GCF_023373825.1 of Bactrocera dorsalis. Lineage (NCBI taxonomy): Eukaryota > Metazoa > Arthropoda > Insecta > Diptera > Tephritidae > Bactrocera > Bactrocera dorsalis. Next base: position 20,867,379 of record NC_064305.1, on the reverse strand, counting down.
TGCCTTTAAACTTTGTCATGGCGATTTTGTATGCATCTCCCTACGGGTTTTCTTCAACCTTGTTACAGAGCTCTTTAAAGCAACGGGCCTTGCTCTTCTTTATTGCTTTCTTGAGATCATTTTGTTTCCGTTTAAAGTGCTCATTTAGCACTGTGAAGTTTGCCGCTTATCGTTCTCTTAGACACTGGCGCCTCGATTTTAATGTAATTCGATTCTCAGAGCTTCACTAGTCTCATTTCATCATTATGCGGATTTCCCGTACAAGCATGTGCCTGTTTTTTTCTTACACAAAGCGGCAAATGTGCTTTGTATCTGTTCGATTCGATTGTTCGATTCTATTTTGAAAACCATACAAGGTATAAACCTGATATCATAAACTTACAGTGGCTAATGGGATTCTGATTCTTCTTCTTCGATGTTAAGAGAAAGCTCAGCGTATCCAGCCTTAAATACCCAAAGTTTAATCTGTTTTTAAACTGAGCTAACCGACAAAGAGTCGTTAATCTTAATGATAGTTGAACCAGCTTAGGAATGGGATTCTGATGAGAGTTTTAAAAAAGCATTTTAAACAAAACTAAATTCCAAAGAATTATTGGTTCGAATAAAGAGAATAAAGATTACCTTCCTCTCACAATTCATCTACCTCCGTATCAATCAACGCAATTCTTCTTTAAAGCGCACGCCTCAGCCTGCTTGTAATCAAGTTTAATGTCAATGATCCCCGTAATATTAACCAGCATAGACGCCCTCACATAAACCTAACCTCACATTATGCGAGGCGCTTTAATTTCAACTGCTTAGTTACCCTCAAATATGCACTTCAATTTATTATATCGCCAAAACGTGCAATTGTCGCACGAAAGTAGACTTCAAGCGTCGCTTTGAAGCGTCAAAAATGCGTGGATGGGTTCAAGTAGCTAGACACGGCGTATAAACCGAAAGGGACGAGTAAGCTCGCTGTGTATGTGTGCACAGACACGTTCTCCATGGCTTTAGTACATGCATTTTAGCGCGTTTTAATATCTCTCCGCGTGCGCCGTGCGACAGGGAGGTGCGAGTTCATGCTAATTTCGGATTTGCGTAAATTACATGCAACATTTCACTTGAGTTGCATTTACGTGCCCGTGTCGGCTTAGCTGCTTCTGACTGTCGGCAGCACAAGTCAGCTGCACTAAGTAAATGCCGAAATTTCTCAACTCTCCGTGAGCGTTAGTCTTCTGTCGGCTTTCTTGTCAATCGCCAAGCTTGCGACACTAACACAGGCGTCATGTCTGCAGGCTTGCAGCATTTCGGTTTTTGATTGCCGTGTCGGTGTGGCGACAAGACGTTTCCTCATTACAAATAAGACGCAGAGGTGATATATAGTTCCTGCAAATGTGGGCATGTGTGCTTATCGCACCGCCCGTCTCCATAACAATGATTGTTTTATGTGAACTAGTGCTCCTTTGTGGCTCATAAGACCAAAATATAAAAGACGTAAATCTTTGGCAGTCTCGAAGGGGTTGCCTGCAAAATTTGCTACTAAAATTGAGACAAGCAATTATGTTTAAGGGAATGTGGAGATAAGTGGAACCACAAAATTACGCCAGACTTCGTACGAGTTTAATTGCTAGATGTTATGATTTGCATGATGTGAGCATTAGGCGAATGGAAGCTAAATGGAATGAAATGGGATGGAACGGGAAAGAATAGTGATGGTGCACGAGAAATAAATGCAATAAATACTCGCTGAGTGTATATGGATTACGATGAGATTAAGTTGTATGAAAGAATCTTGTATGTAATGAAACAGTAATAGAATAGAAAAAATTTCGGAAAGCACCGGATTGGAAAAGAATTAAATGAAATAAAATGCTATTTATGGGAATGAAACAAATTAGAATAGAATAAAGTGTAACACAAGTAAATTACTCGAAGAAAAAGAAACTAAAATGAAAACAAGTGTGACTGAGTTGAATTAAGTAAACTCAGTGAATTGCGGAACAGCTCTTTTATGGTGTGCTGACCAACCGCAATGAAAGGTTCCGGTCCTACCATGTTGGTTGATGCAGCGGAGCGGACAAGCTCATCAGCCAGTTCATTCCCGGCAATATCTTTGTAAACTGGTACCCAAATAAGTTGCACTTGGTTACGATCTGTTAGACTCTTCAGTCGTTTATGCACTCCTGCACCAATACCGATTTGAACTCGTACGCAGAAATCGCTTTGAGTGCCGCTTGATTGTCGCTGAGCATAACCATACATTCATTGCGAGCATATTTAACTCTATACACCGATTTGTATAGCAAAAATCTCTGCTTGGAATATGCTCGGAAAATTAACCATTGTTACGAAGAGTTTTGCGCGTGGTCCTGCGACGTCTGCGCCAACTCCTTCGGACGTTTTCGAGCCGTTGGTGTACTACTGGCTTGAAGTGTGCCTAAGCGGTAGCTCGAGAGCGGAATTGTTCCATTCGGCTTTACTGCTGAGGGTAACTTTAAACTTCCTATTGTATTTAAACCTTTTGGTAATACTATCGTTGGGAGAAGATCCACTGGTATTTCGCCACTTACGTCCTCCATGCGTTAGGAAGAGATTACCTTACCCCTCCCCTTCTGTTATCATTTGGAGCAATGTATGTTTGGCGACATGACCGATTACTAGGTGAAGCGGTGTGAGTTCCAACAATACTTCAAGTACCGCCGTCGGACATGTGGGCGTGGTACACCCGACACGCAGACGTAGGTGAGTCGTTGCAGCTTCGAAAGTTTAAGTCTCACCGAAGTCTGCAATGCTTTCAGAGCTCAAGCCATCGCTTCATATGTGAAAATCGGTCACATGATCATGGTATATAACCACCTGACAATACTTGGCTTGCAACCCCAGGATCTACCAGGAAGCCGATTGCACATCATAAGTGCGTTCATAGCTTTGGTCATGATGGTCAGATCAACATGCGTCTTCCACCCCAGAGTGGAATCCAGCGTGAGACCAAGATATTTGACCAAACTAGTCATCTCTATCTCTTAGCCACCGAGTGGTAGGTTCCTAAGACCAGTCAGGGACCTGCGTCTCGTAAAGAAGGACGTCTTCTAGGAGTTGATGTTTAGGCTTAGTCCTCTTTGCACGATATCGCAAGTGTTCTCAAATTTTCCTATAGCTATGAAAATAATGTCACTCGCATATCCTTGACAGCGGATTCCATTGTTAGTTAGCAACATAAGTAATTCATCCACGACGAGGCTCCACAACAAGGGGAATAGAACTCATTTCTGTGGGCAGCCCCTTGTAGTGCCGAGACGAATACTGGTATCTCTTACTGTGGTAAAAACCATAACAAAAAGTTAGGGTTTTTTCTAGAAAATGTTGAAGCACGACTCTTCACTGTTGCTTAGTGAAAAAAGGGTCCGAAAACAAGATCTGCTATTGTACCATCATATATGTAAGGAAGACTTTTCGCAACCCAAACGGCAGGGATAAGCTTCAGACTGTTTCTTCGCTAGAGTCAATTTCAAATATTTATTCCACATTTTCAAGCCCTTTATACTATAAGTAGATCCAGTACCTATGTCAAGCGCATACCTTTCTCAAATGAAGGTAAATCAAGGTAAAGAGTCCATATCTATTTGTTCCCAAGACATCTAACTTGAAGAAAAGAAATCTTTCAAAAATATCTCACAACTTTTAAACCAAGCACTCTTATCAACATTTTGTTACATTTCTCTGCTCTTCATTTTTTCCCATTTCCTTCAAAGCTGACAACTCATACACAGTTAAGCCATAAAAAATTGCCAAGGATTTGCGAAGGATTTTAGTTTTACCTGAGCGTATTAAGACAAAACAAAAATGCCAAGTAAGAGGCTGCCTCACAAGGAAGTTAAATTCGCAGCCAAAGCTGGCCGAAATGCACACATAAGACAAAGCATCAGCGCTTTGACAGTTTACTGGTGAGTGAATGCCACAACGCCACCACAAAAGTTGTTATGACAATGTCATGGTGTAATAAAATTAGACTCGCTACACTTTTTTGCCTCTTACAGGCACGTCGCAGCCGTTGATACAAAGGAAGGGATAGAGAAAGAGGCAGAGAGAGACAGAGGAAGAGAGCAGGAGTTAGTGTAGAGGAGAGCAGCTAGAAGGCGATATAAGAGCACATGGCAGCGGTGGCTTCTGCGATGTAAGCTCTCTGTGTCAAAGCGCATGCAACACCAAGGGTGGCGCCGACAGTTTTACAGCATTGCAGGTAGCAGACATGAAAATCATATGCAAATTATAAATGATGATTTTCATTATTCCCAAATACACAAGTGCTTTGGTGCTCTGTGCTGTTGCCAGATATAAACATTTACAACACAAATGGCAAGTAATTAAAAACAATGCAAAATTAAAATCGTCCCGCAACTGTTAAGCAAAAATAGCTTGTAATGTGACAGCTTGGCGAGCTGTAAGCGTCGTGACAACCAATGTGTGGATTTATCGTTGGCTACTAACAATGTTGTTGCTGTGGCTGTCTGTGTGAGGGCTATAAAGTCGGGCTGACACCCAAACAACTGCCGTCCACTGCAGGCTACTTGCGGCATTTGTGACTTTAGTTGGATAAACGATTTGCTTTTTTTTGCTAACCACCTTCGGCAGCATTTTTTGTCTGCCTGCTTTAACATATCCTTTGTCCTGCGACTAAAATAATAAATGTTTGCAGACATTTTAATTCGAATGAGGGAGGCGAGATGGTGAAATTTCGATTTAATTGCCAACAATAGGTAGAATAAAGAAGCTGCAACTTAAGGTTTGAGCAGTTGGAAAAGTTTGAAGCATGTTCCTGGAGAGGAAGATCAAAGTGAAATCACAACTTGGACGCAAAAGCGAAGTAATATGAAAAACCTAAAGTTTTGCAAGGGAAATCTAGACATATAGTATGAGTGTAAGTTAGAGCCGAAGTTAAAATGACCATGCTTCCAATCCGTTGCGATGTCTTGTCGGACCCGATTGACCCTTCGTTTGAGTCTCTTGAGGACGTCCACATAAAATTTGGCTTTAATGGTTTGTTCAGAAGGAACAAATGTGTGGCAGACAAGGAGCATCCTTTTTACTTTGGATTTACTCATTCATCAGCGACCTCTTCCCAGCACTACAAAAAGGTCTGGTGCCACCGAAACACATCACTTCTTGCTAAAGTAATATATGGATAAGCCTGCTTGATCATATCGAACGTTCCTGTCGCAGATTTACCGAGGTTCACACAGCATTTAATCGCATACCTCTGCTAATTTCGCTGCATTTTCGGCTTGCGCTACTCACAGAAACACGTCGAGCGAAAATGTTTGTCCTGACTCTCCAGGTATTCGGAGAAAACTGACCAGCAATTCGTTAGTTAGGACCGCCCTCTACCGAAACCAGTTGATGCGCGCACACTCCGAAGTACAGTCGCGACGGAAGAAAATCAGTCCTATTACTTTCCGAACAAACCCTGTGGAATGATCCGATTAAGGTCAAATATTCGCCTTTCTGTTGAATAACTAGTTGCCATTTGAAGGTAATTTTATTATATCACCCTCATACGAGTAAAGATCTTCATCATAATTGGTCAAACTCTGGAGGATTTGACTTTTACAAGCTTCTTTAGAGAATTTTCTTCTTCTTCTTTACTGGCGTAGACACCGCTTACGCGATTATAGCCGAGTTAACAACAGCGCGCCATCGTTTCTTCTTTTCGCTACGTGGCGCCAATTGGAGATTCCAAGCGAAGCCAGGTCCCTCTCCATCTGGTCTTTCCAACGGAGTGGAGATCTTCCTCTTCCTCTGCTTCCCCCGCAGGTACTCCGTCGAATACTTTCAGAGGTGGAGTATTATCGTCCATTCGGACAACATGAGCTAGCCAGCGTAGTTACTGTCTTTTAATTCTTTGCACTATGTCTATGTCGTCATATATCTCACACAGTTCATCGTTCCATTGAAAGCGATATTCGACGTGGCCAACTCGGAAAGGGCCATAAATCTTTCGCAGGACTTTTTTCTCGAAAACTCACAACGTCGACTTATCAGTTGTTGCCATCGCTACACCATATAGCAGGACGGGAATTATGACTGACTTATAGAGTTTGGTTTTTGTTCGTCGAGAGAGGACTTTGCTTCTCAATTGCCTACTCAGTCCGAAGTAGCACCTGTTGGCAAGAGTTATCCTGCGTTGGATTTCTAAGCTGACATTGTTGGTGGTGTTTACGCTGGTTCCAAGATAGACGAAATTATCTACAACTTCAAAGTTATGACTGTCAACAGTGACGTGAGTGCCAAGTCGCGAGTGTGACGACTGTTTGTTTGATGACAGGAGATATTTCGTCTTGCCCTCGTTCACTGCCAGACCCATTTGTTTTGCTTCCTTATTCAGTCTGGAGAAAGCAGAACTAACGGCGCGGGTGTTGAGACCGATGATATCAATATCATCGGCATACGCCAGCAGCTGTACACTCTTATAAAAGATTGTACCTGCTCGATTCAGTTCTGCAGCTCTAATAATTTTCTCCAGCAGCAGATTGAAAAAGTCGCACGATAGGGAGTCGCCTTGTCTGAAACCTCGTTTGGTATCGAACGGCTCGGAGAGGTCCTTTCCGATCCTGACGGAGCTTTTGGTCCCGCTCAACGTCAGTTTACACAGCCGTATTAGTTTTGCGGGGATACCAAATTCAGACATTTTGGCATAAAGGCAGCTCCTTTCGTACTATCAAAAGCAGCTTTGAATTCGACGAAGAGGTGATGTGTGTCGATTCTCCTTTTATGGGTCTTTTCCAAGATTTGGCGCATGGTGAATATCTGGTCGGATGTAGATTTACCAGATCTGAAGCCACACTGATAACGTCCAAACAGATTGTTGAGGGTGGGCTTTAATCTTTCCCTCAGTACGCTCGATAGAACCTTATACTCGCACACTCCGAAGTACAGTCGCGACGGAAGACGGAATCAGTCCTATTACTTTCCTGACGAACCCCTTAGAATGAACAGAATAAGGTCAAATATTCGCCTTTCTGTTGGATAACTAGTTGCCATTTGAAGGTAATTTTATTATATCACCCGCATAAAAATTTTCATCATAGTTGGTCAAACTCTGGAGCATTTGACTTTTACAGGCTTCTTTAGAGAATTTTCTTCTTCTTCTTTACTGGCGTAGACACCGCTTACGCGATTATAGCCGAGTCAACAACAGCGCGCCAGTCGTTTATTCTCTTCGCTACGTGGCACCAATTGGAGATTCCAAGCCAAGCCAGGTCCTTCTCCATCTAGTCTCTCCAACGTAGTGCAGGTCTTCCTCTTCCTCTGCTTCCCCGAATACTTTGAGAGCTTGAGTGATTTCGTTCATTCGGACAACATGAGCTAGCCAGTTTAGCCGCTGTCTCTTGATTCGCTGAACTATGCCAATGTCGTCGCATAACTTGTACAACTCAGCGTTCCATCGAATGCGATATTCGCCGTGGCCAATGCGCAAAGAACTATAAATCGTCCGCAGAACATTTCTATCGAAAACTCGAAACGCCTACTTATCAGATGTTGTCATCGTCCATGCCTCTGCACCATATAGCAGAACGAGGATGATGAGTGACTTGTAGAGTTTGGCTTTTATTCATCGAGAGAGGACTTTGCTTCTCAATTGCCTACTCAGTCCGAAGTAGCACCTGTTGGCAAGAGTTATCCTGCGTTGGATTTCTAAGCTGACATTGTTGGTGGTGTTTATGCTGGTTCCAAGATAGACGAAATTTTCTACAACTTCAAAGTTATGACTGTCAACAGTGACATGAGAGCCAAGTCGCGAGTGCGACGACTGTTTGTTTGATGACAGGAGATATTTCGTCTTACCCTCATTCACTGCCAGACCCATTTCTTTTGCTTCCTTTTTCAGTCTGGAGAAAGCAGAACTAACGGCGCGGGTGTTGAGACCGATGATATCAATATCATCGGCATACGCCAGCAGCTGTACACTCTTATAAAAGATTGTACCTGCTCGATTCAGTTCTGCAGCTCTAATAATTTTCTCCAGCAGCAGATTGAAAAAGTCGCACGATAGGGAGTCGCCTTGTCTGAAACCTCGTTTGGTATCGAACGGCTCGGAGAGGTCCTTTCCGATCCTGACGGAGATTTTGGTACTGCCCAACGTAAGTTTACACAACCGTATTAGTTTTGCGGGGATACCAAATTCAGTCATAGCGGTATAAAGGGATCTTCTTTTCGTACTATCAAAAGCAGCTTTGAATTCGACGAAGAGGTGATGTGTGTCGATTCTCCTTTTATGGGTCTTTTCCAAGATTTGGCGCATGGTGAATATCTGGTCGGATGTAGATTTACCAGATCTGAAGCCGCACTGATAAGGTCCAAACAGTTTGTTGACGGTGAGCCTTAATCTTTCACACAGTATGCTCCTTAGAACTTTATATGCGATGTTGAGGAGGCTTATCCCACGGTAGTTGGCGCAGATTGTGGAGTCTCCCTTTTTGTGCACATTTAAATTTCAATCGTTGGGCATGCTTTCATCCGACCATGTCTTGCAAAGAAGATGATACATGCACCTTCTTCTTTGCCGCCGCGTTTGAATAGCTCGGCCGGCAATCCATCGGCCACCGCCGCCTTGTTGTTCTTCAGGCGGGTAATTGTTATTCGAACTTCTTCATGGTCAGGCGTCTGCTCCATTGTCACCGATTGAGGAATCGGGTTTGCCTTCTCCTGGCGTTGTACGTTCACTGCCATTCATCAGGCTGGAGAAGTGTTCCCTCAATAATTTTAGTATGCTCTGGGTATCGGTGACTAGATCACCTTGGGGGGTTCTACATGAGTATGCTCCGGTCTTGAAACCTTCTGTAAGCCGCCGCATCTTTTCGTAGAATTTTCGAGCATTACCCCTGTCGGCCAGCTTATCAAGCTCTTCGTACTCACGCATTTCGGCCTCTTTCTTTTTCTGTCTACAAATGCGTCTCGCTTCCCTCTTCAACTCTCGGTATCTATCTTATCCCGCACGTGTTGAGGTCGATCGTAACGTTGCGAGGTAGGCAGCCTGTTTTCTCTCCGCTGCGACACGGCACTCCTCGTCGTACCAGCTGTTCTTTTGCACTTTCCGAAAACCAATGGTTTCGGTTGCAGCTGTACGTAAGGAGTTTGAAATGCCGTCCCACAGTTCCCTTATACCGAGTTGTTGACGAGTGCTCTCAGAGAGCAGGAGTGCAAGCCGATTAGAAAATCGCTCTGCTTTCTGTTGTGATTGCAGATTCTCGACGTCGTACCTTCCTTGTGTTTGTTTGCGTGCGTTTTTTGCTTCACAGAGGCGGGTGCGAATTTTAGCTGCAACAAGGTAGTGGTCCGAGTCGATGTTAGAACCTCGAAGCGCACGCACGGTTGCAGCTCTCATAAGCGAGCTCCAAGCGCTCATAAAAAGCATCTTTGGTCACATCGTCCTTCTCTTCCGTCAGGGCGTGGGCGCAAATCAGCGATATGTTGAAGAACCTCGCTTTGATGCGAATTGTGGCTAGACGTTCATTCGCCGGAGTGAATGATAGTACTCGACGACGGTTCTCTCTCCCACCACAAAACCCACACCAAACTTGCGCTCCTTTATATGGCCACTGTAGTAAATGTCACAAGGACCTATTCGCCTTAGTTCTTGTTTCGTCCATCGCATCTCTTAGAAGGCGGTGATGTCAGCCTTTATTTTCACGAGGACATCAACCAGCTGGGCAGCGGCACCTTCCCAATTAAGGGACCGGACATTCCAGGTGCATGCCCTCAATTCGTAGTCCTTATTTCGTTTTCCATGGTCGTCATCAAAAGGGGGGTCTCTCATCCGAGGCTGGTTGTTGCTATTCGCTGGGGTTGTTTTTTTTACGTGGCGGGTCCCAAACCCAGCGCACAACCCTATGTAGGGGATATTTCGCCTTCTCACATTAGCTCGCCTTCAAACGGATGTTCTTAGGCTACCCAGAGGATACTTGGTCAAAGACCGGAAGTCGTGAGCTGCTTGAGTCATATGTAAAAGAATCGTTTCTGGCCACTCCCAAGTGAATGGCGATCAGAGAACTTTCCTCACTTGCGTGAACTTCTACACATGACTCCATCCTCCAAGAGAATTTTACATTAGAAAATTGAGACCTAGATAGGAACAGCTAGTAATTATTTGGAGCCTGGTCCGGTCTCTAAGGTGGATGTATAAAACCATATCCACCTAGTCCTTATGGAGCATACTTCCTATCCTATTGGGCTAGCCTGGCAGCTTCTGGACGTTTTCTTCCATCGGATGATGGAATTCTTGACAGAACAAGTCCAAGCAAAAGTTTTGGTGGTATGATAAGTGGAAAGAAGGCAAATTTTCCTTTTGTTAGCGTCCATCTTTAACGTGTTATTTTCCATTATATACGTACATAACTTCCTTTTCATGAACTTTTGAAGTAAATTTCGTTTTTCAGACAGTTGGCTATTTCTTTCAAGGTTTTTCTAATATTTCGAGATATCCTGAAAACTTAAACGAAATCAGTTCTTTGGTTTCAATGCCTATCGGTCACTTACATACCAATTTTATTGTATGTATTATATATACTGGTATCTTCGAAATGGTATTGAAATCACTCTTTTAAGGAATCCTCAAGATTTACTGTTTGAGAAACTTGGGGCTTAATTACGAATGTATTCTGTAAATGATCAGCGTATGGTATTTTGAATTTTTATGTCTATTGAAGATGGAGGATGGAGGGCTGTATCCCCTCGAATCTTAAAGTCGAAATGATCGAGAAAAAATATTCCCGTGATAGTCGGGCTTACTTAACCGGAACGGACCCGGATCATAGATTGTCAAATCAACAGCATACCGCTAATTTACTTCATGGATACTTTCTGCCGCTACAACAAAAACGTAGAAATTTAATTTCAGAAACTTTTTGATATTTTGCTTTCGAATATATGGTTCAAAGTAAAAGTTCTTCCTTATATTCAACGTCAGTGTTTTAATCAGTTCTAATTTATTTTGATAAGAGGTATGTTAATGAAAATAAAATGTAAAGATGGACTCAGAGGACAACATGTTGTTTTATTACCCGATTTGACTCCAATTATCTCTTATCCGAGTTCACGAAGCAGATATTACAATTTGGACTACCTGCCCATATTGCAAACCCTCGTGCCACGACGAAGTCAATACCACTACCACACAAAAATGTTCTCATTTCCCCTCACCACATCCCGCTTAGTTCGTACGCAAGCAGCGGGTTGTCCATAGTTATAGCCGTTTTAATTTCACCACATTCCGAATATTTGCCACCAGTTTGCCATGTTTTCACTAACTTTCACATGCATTACCTGTCGAAAAATGCATTAGTGAATAACTTTTATTATTGCTTTCAACATTCGTCACCCCACACCGCTCTCCTTGGGGATTCATTAAAATTTAATTAAAGCTCGGTGGAAACTTTTACTTCGAGCATTTTTAACAGAATTCAATTTTGTGGTACATAAAGTGAATTGAATCTCTAATTGTGGTGTGGTTTTGTATGCAAATCATTTGAAATTTAGAATTTTCGAAAGCGGTTTTGTGGCAAAATAATTACACTTCGGGACTAATTGAATTTAATAAGCGAGACTGGATTTACAATGAGAAAAAGGTGAAGTAAATATATAAAGTTTTCTAATTATTTATAGTATATGTGGATTTACACAGTCACTGAAAAGAGTTAAGAAATGTCAAGTGTGGTCAAAAATGGGGAAGCATACTTTCGTAAGCTACTAATGTATACATAGAGGCGCTGAAACGTATTGGCTTCTTTGTCAGTAAGTGCAGTAAAGCGAAAATTATTTCTTTTCTGAATTTTTTGGAAAGGAGTAAAGATTTTGAAATTGAACTCAAATTTGCGAATAACTCAGACATAGCTTTCAAAAGCTGGCCATGCCTTACCACTAAGCCTTGACTCATAGTATTATTATAATAGAATTGACCTTCGTTTGGGAACCATACACTCTCGTTCTCTGATCATTTAACTTGTCTTGAAGCAGAAGCCGACACTAAACGACGTAACCAGCGAGTATTATAATTATATTAATTCGATTAGTCTGTACGTTAGCTATATGATATAATGGTGCGATCTGATCAATTCATTCACTTATTATGCCGATACTCTTTCATAAAAATTTGCGTCAATGCCTTGTCGAATAAATGAATATATTCCACAAAAATATGATTTTCGTCGTTCAATATCCATACAGCAGCAACACGCTTTAGTGGACGGATCTGAGAAAGTTTTCGGAATCGGCCGTTTTCGTGGAGAATAACCTCCTATATGTTAATTTCAATGTCTCGCCTAGTTTTTCACTCAAAAACTAAAGTCTGATTTTTCAGTTTGGATGATCCGATGTCGAGCGATTCTGACAAATTAATTGCTTCTTAGGGAGAAAAGGACGAGGAGATGGATATCTTAAAATCTGCGAGAATAGCTCACATGTATACAGACGAACACGAGGAAAGATAGACGGATGGATCGACGGAAAGATGGATGAACGGACAGACAGAAAAACATGGTTAAATTGACACACACAAAATTGACATTCACATATATGCAGTCTGTCGTGTTAATTTATATATAAAAAAAAAAAAAAATTATGAAACTTTCATATTTATATATACACTAGAGGACCCGTCCACGCTTCACTGTGGCTGATACATAGATAATACTACTACCATCTATATGATTTCTATTAGTTGGATTATAACTATTAGTTAATGAGATATAATATTTTGTGAAGCAACTTGTGTTAGTTTACAAAAAAATGGATTATAAATCATTTCGTGTGTTAATAAAGCATTTGGCTTTTTGGGGAAAATACTGTTGAATTTGGGCTCAGGGAAATCCACCGTTGAAAAGATATTTGCTAACCTGGAAACAGGCGAAATGAGCAAAGTAGGTGCCTCGCAAGTTCATAATCCAACAAAAACGGCGAATAACTGATTCTGAGAAGTGTTTAAGTGCTCTCTAAAGAATAAAGCCGAAATTTTTGCGTCGGTGATAGAAACATAGCTCCATCATTTCCCACTGGAGTCCAATCGACAGTCAGTCTAGTATACTGCATATGATGAAGCGGTTCTCAGGCGAGCAAAAACGAAAAAGACGGCGGGAAAGGTTATGACATCAGCCTTTTGGGAAGCACGTGCTATAATACATACTCAACGACTGATTACTGAGCCAGTTATAATCTATTATACTGCGTATTTGGTTGCAGTTCTTTTCTTCTATTCCAAATATTTAGCAATTGTATTATTTTTGAGAAGACTGTTTAAAATTGTACGATAAATTTAAATGATTCCTACAAACATAAATTTTGAACAAATGCTTATGATTTAAAATATAATTTTTGTATTTATGAGTTGTATTAAATTTTGACATAAAGAGATAAAAGGTATCCTATGTCCTTACCCTGATTCTAAGCTACCTCTCCACCAATTTTGAGCCAAATCGGTTCAGCCGTTCTTGAGTTATAAATGGTGTAAATAACATCAACTTTCTTATTTATATATAGATTGTACACATTACAAACAATGATGCAATTTGGTCAATAATATGTCCAGTCACCACCGGCGTCGCTAATTGTCTGGAATCTCCGAGGCATGCTTTCTACTAACTCGGATCTACTAACTTGCATCGGGTGACTGCGACGGCCAATCCAATGAAACGATGCTGGATTGAGTTTTCCACCGAGTACAGAGCTTGCTGCGGTGTTAACGATCGTTGTCCTCCTGCAGAAACCAATTTTCATTTTTTCTGATGAACCATTGTTTGGCAGATAGCAGCAAAGCTTTTTTGTAGATTTTTATCATTTTCTTCGGCATTTAGGTTGTCAGTAAAGAGGTACAAAGTGCCGATTCCCTGCTAAGAGAAGCAGCGCCAAAGATGCCCTTTATTCCATGTTTTATGGTCCGCTGAACAAGCCTAGTGGTGGAAGTTGACCATGCTCGCGTGAGAACAGAATATAAAATTCATTAAAACTGACATTTTCAAAATCTCTATCAATAATCTCATGCGCCCAAGCGAGTTTCTTTTGTAACAAGTTTTTCAGTTAACAGAGGCTTCTTCATTGTGTTGCGCCATTTCAGATCATGATTGTGAAGTTCGGATAGTTTCGTAGAATATATCTAAACCTTTTGCCATTAATTTTGCTTGTCCTTACCGCAGTGTTAAAGCAGCAATATGCGAAAACAGACTAATTACTATTTTTTCATCTTTTTTGTTCACTTTTCCTATCGAACCATGTTCTGTTAAAACATCGACATTTTTAGCCACAATATATCGCTGTATCCACTTCTGTACAAATGCCTTCGACTTTCTCATATATTTAGCAGCCGCTGATTGCGACATTTTGGGACCATTCGTGTGGATGTAAAGGAACACAGCCTCGTAGCGCTCATGGCTTTTTAACGTGATTCTCTTTCAATCGTTGTGATATACCTAAGTACCTGCGGTCTTTGGTCTAACCTCACGGTGCTGTTTTAGAGAACGTAGATAAAAATAATGCGTTGATCTGCGCCCCGAAAATTACATGCTTTTGCAATTACTTTTTTGGTTCCAATTGGTCTGGTGAGAAACACCTTTTCCACCATGGTTCAAACTCATTCAAAGTCTATTTTAACTCTAAAAGCTCAATACTTTAAAATTTTAGGTTAAATGTATTCCGATTAAGAACTTGTTATGTGACCTTGCCGGACTCTGAATTTCAGCTTCGTTTCATCGCTATTTGTTTAGCAGATCTAATGAAAAACGATTTTCTTGATGCTACATTCAAGACTCATTTGTTGAATTTAATGTCTTCACTTTCACTACTTAAGACCCCACAACATTCCAATGCCCATTATTTACCATAATTACTAAATACATTATATAATCAAATGCAATACTAAAATGCAAATATATTTGTAAGCACTCACGCGTTCTTGGCTTTTGGTGACTCAATTAAAATGCCACAAATGCCCATCATTGGCCGCGCCAAACTCTCCCCTCACACGCCACAAGTCATCGCGCGCCAATGCCGACACATACAATGGCAGGAATTATTAGTAACTTGCAGCCATTACCACCGTCATTGCCATGCAAATATGAGCGAAATGCAATTATGCCATCTGCTAATAAGCCGAGGCATAATTTCCATGTCATACACAGACCGAAGAGAATGCCGCAGCATAGCTTCCTGCAAGGCAAAGGCGGCAATGAAGCAATGAAGGCCGAGCCGTAAACACCTACCTTGCTAGCTTAATACTCGATCTTAATGCTCCAGTTTAGGCTGCTACTTCCGATTGCTAGGTTGCTTAAATGAGCAAAGGGAGTACCGGTTCACATAAGCTCAAGCATGGGCGGTGTGAAATTCGTTACTTGCAATCGCACGTTCAGCTATTCATTTCCGTTGTCCCAAATATTACCTTGCCTTAACGACCATAATTCTACGGACCTAAATACTTGCGCGAGTACAAGCTTTGTACAATTGTGTGAATACACACAATAAAATACAGTTACAAAGGCATATATGCTATTAAAGGTGACGCTTAACCTTCAATAATGATTTTGCAGTTATAAGTTTTAAGGTCTTCAGCTTTTATCAGATATTTATAAAACTCCCACACTGGGGTCGGCAAAGATTACAAAAAGTGCTTCGAGTTTCAAGAAAAGGCGAAATCGGTACTTTTTCCAGGAATAAAGATATTTGAAGCTTCAGGCTACAAAGAATGCATTTCCTGAGTTTGTCTTTACAATATTTCCATTTTCACACAGCTCAACCATAGTGAGCCAGTATTTCCAAACTAATTTTTTTCTTTCGTTTTGAACTTATTCGCGGTCTACATTTTCAAGTCGACTTGGCTACTTCGAAGTTTCTGATTATAAAAATAAGTTACTAACAAAGTTCAGTGAATTCTATTATCAGATTTAATAACCCACGAAAGAGGAGCATTATACTTACTAGATACATTTCTCGATGGACACATTAACACTACGGATTGGTGAAAATAAATCAAGCAGTAATCAAAATCAGCCAAATCGATAGGATATATGCAGTTTGTCACGTTTTTTCTAAGAGCCAAAAGAAAATGTTGAAGATCCTATAAAATAGTTATACAAATAATCCGCATGGCAAGCTGAGTCGATTTAGCCACCCGTCCGTCTGTCTTTTAGTTTTACAGATATCGATCTGAAATTTTCCATTCGTTCTTTTCACACATTCTCACAAAGCAACTGCTCATTTGTCGGAACGGCCAATATAGGACCACTATAGCATATATCTGCCATACAAAATGAACGATCGGAAACAAATTCTGGTCTTTTTTTTAAAGAAATTTTGGCATGGGTTTGACCAGAGCAATGCTTAAATATTTTAATAAATTGTCTAGGTCGGACTATCATAGGATATAGCTGCCATTAAAATTGAACGATCAGAAAAAGTGCTTTTATGGACGATTCTTTCATTTGGCGAAAAACCTTCATGATATAAAGGAGGGATTTTGGATCTGCATAGCATATAGCTGCGATACAAACAGAACGATCAAAGCTCTTGCGAGGAATCTCTTATTCAACGTATTGACCAATTTTTTTACACATTTTAACCACCTTTCTGTAAATTTGTGTATACCATGCCAATAGAAACGTTCATACTAAATGTTCCCTACCAACCCATTTGTATCTTAACGCTATATTTGAGGGGTGTTTCTTTAACATCCAATACGCTCTCTATGGTACTAGTCCTTCAGAGGTCTCTTTAACTTAGAGATGACAAAAGGTAAAACTACACATAATTTACTTCAGTAGTGAAAGGGTTAAGCCCGTCTGCTCTTCAGTTGCAATTAGATACACGCTTCAGAAGTGTTACGTCATTTAGTTATTCAGAGAAACGTTTTGCAAAGTGAAAGCCTATGCAACAGTACTTAATATAAAGCGAACTACATTGATGTTTAAATAGATGCGGAATTAAATAGAAATATGAAAATTTGGTGCACTGAGGAGCTTAAGCACATATGCACTTAAACACATGTATATGTTATCGTATATATCCATAAAAATATATACATATGGAATTCTTAGTTAACTTAACGTTTGGCACCAACTAGGCCGTAAACTATAATTTCTGCTGATACCCTAATTTTGTAAGCACCTCAGTAAGTGGTTAAGTATATGCTTAAGTAAATGTCCAAGTAAGTATGTATATACTTGAATACATGCTTGTACATTTCCAAGCCTTTAACTCACATTTATAATTCCCTTTCAAAGCCATGAACTGGTCAGCCTACATTTGTGAGGCTCCACAATCGCCAATTAGAAGTGGAAATAAAGAGGTTACAGTGTTTAAATTCTGCGGACATGGTTGTGAAGTGTGTGTGACTAAAGGTACACTGAGAAAAATGCTAGTAAATAGAATTTTAATGAAAAAAGATAAATGTATATAGAGATAAAACATTTAACAGCTCCTTTCTGGAGTTTTGTGGAACTTATGGTCTCAATAAAAAAATCAGTCGAATTTAAACGAGCTTAAGATGCAAATCCTTTCGTGTTGCAACGTCAAGTTACTCTGGGGTTTACATAGTTTTAATGAATTTTTAGATTAATTTAGCATTATCCTATATATATAAAGAGTGTCTCGAGTTTTTCAATATTGCATTTAAAAGAACCCACATTTTGAAGTATATCGAACTCAAATGTTTCCCTTGGTATACATTTTTACCGGGTTATTTGCTTTGAAGACATAAACTATTCTCTAAATATGGTTATTCATAGTTCTTGGCTTAAAAAAATGCGGGTGAGTTTCGGTTTCGGAAGGCCCACAGTTATGCGATTTGACATATCTGCCACAGTCTTCCATATGAAGGAAATTTGACAAGATTTTCCGACCAGAATCAGCTAAATAAAACTTCAAAAAAAAAAAAATCGGTGGTAATTTTTCTTCCACCAGCATCTTACGAAATATAGATGGCTTGCTTTGGTAGAAAGCTATCTCATTTTTCTGGTACACTAAACATCGATTCGAGAGCTGCTTTTTAGACGACTTGATCGATATCCGCTCCTAGTTTTCTTGCTCGGTCAAAATAATGACTTGTTAAAAGGGCTCTTGTTGCTTTAGGGATCTAAATGTTTAAATTATAGTTTATAGAAAATGCCAAAAGTCTAACCGGGATACGTCACAGCATTAAAGTGACTAATTGGCAACACCGAAACCATAAATAACAAGACTTGGAACAAATATGTATATTAATTTAAATACAAGTTCTAAGAAGATTCGACCCTTCTGAACCAAATTTTTTTCAGCGATGAGGTTCATTTTTACTTCAATGGGTAAATAAAAAAGTAAAATTGCTGTATTTGGGACGAAATGCAATCTGGAGATTCAAGAACTGCCATTTTATTCAACAACGGCTGGTGTGGCTTGCGGGCTGGTGGAATCTTCCTACCATTATTCTTCAAAAATGGTACCGGTGAGAACGCAACAGTAAATGACGACCATCATGGCGCCACAAAAACCGATTTTAGGATACCTGAAATTGAAGATCGTGATCTCGGCGACATTTAGTTTGAACCAGACGACGCCACTTTCAACACATCGCAACAATCAATGGATTTATTGAGGGAACACTTCGGTGAGCAGATAACTTCACGTTTGGGACACAGTTTGTTGGCATCTATGCATATTCAATAGTGGTCCAATTTTAATAATATGTTGGTAAATTGTACCATTGCCTTGGACCATCAATCATGACGCATTTCGTAAGACATCTTGCTAAATGAAAAACCTTACCATCTGAGAATATTATTCCAATAATTTAGATTTCATGACAGCTGTTTTCTATAATGGTCCGATATCGTCTCTTCAGACAAATAAGCAGCTTCTTGGTGGGAAAAGAGGGGTACAAAATTTCAAATCGATGTCTCAAAAGCTGAAGTACTAGTTCGTAGAATATGATCTTGTTTCTAATGTTGAATGTAGTTTATAAAACTTACTCTGCCGCAGTATTTTATTTAAAAAATTTAATTTTTTCATAGAATATTTTTCACAGTGTCTCTTGATGACTACCGAAACCCGTTGCTTAAGCATGTGATTAAGGTGGGCACAATGCTAAAATCCAATTAACCTTTAACGCACATTAAGATAGTCACAATCGCGCGCCCACACATACATACGCTCCCATATACATATATTTGCATGGCATAAGACCCGTTAATAATTGCCGAATGGTAGACTATTAGTTAGTTAGTTGTCCGACAAGAGCGCCAAGCAGGCAAACATGACAAAGCGGCAACGGCAGCGGCAGCGATTGTGGCAGCAACAAAATTAAATGGGTTAATATGCTGATAAATGGCCATGGAGGAGCTTAATGAGCGCCAATGGCGACAAATGCACACACACACATACACATACATGCATACACTTGTAATTATAGCTTTTGCACAAAGCGAACATACATATATGTATATCTGCGTATATTTATATATAATGTACATGGCTAGCTGACGCACGTTTCTAACAGCGTGTGTAACACTGCGTATACGTAATATTATTAGATTTGCCTACTTTTCGTTAAATTCAATTTAATTTCATGCAGTAACGGTACCTTCTGCAAAAAAAACAATAACAATATTAACGTTCCATATAGTTAGCTTTGACTTTGTGCAACAACCACAACAACACTTATGTTGGTTCGTTTCTATAATTTGCTCACTTCGTAGATAACAAATACTTCAAGTGGTGTTTTGTTTATGTGTATGTATTGGTGCACTCATAATGGCTGCTTGCCGACTAAAAGCCGCCCATTTAAGGGGCGAAATTTGCGCAAAGCTAAAGTGGAAATCATTTAATGACATCAACAATTTCCCATTATGGCACAGCGATAAAGCAAAGGTGAGAGACGCCAAAAATAAAACATAAAGACATAAAAAAAAAAATTTCTTTGCTGAAACAAGTGAAGCGACAATATCGTTAATGCGGTCGAAGAAGCTGTGCGGTGAATAGAGTAATGGCAGATTATGTGTACTTTAAAGCTGTGGGCTGATATTTTAGGCTTCTTACTCGTATTAAATTAAACTTTGTTTATAATTTAACGATTTAAAAATAAACAAGAAAAAACGTTAACTTTGGCTTCACCGAAGCTAATATACTAATATACCACGTCCTTGATTCCGATCGTTCGGTTTGTATGGAAGCTATATGCTTAGCTAGCCGATCTGAACAATTGCTTCCGATATTACATTATTTCTATGAAAAATAGTATATGTAAATATTTGAAAGGCTAGCTCCACCCTAATAGTAACAATTCATATACCATGAACAGACATTAAAAAATACAAAATATTAAGCTTCGTCCATACTTTGCGAAACCAAGAATAAAGGAATACCAACTTCTACTTAAAAATGTATGTTTTGTGAGTTATGCAAGCTCAGGTTAGATGGCCGATCAAAGGTACTACGTAGACTACTATATGTAGTCCTTTGTGAGGTCATAGAAAATAAGAACTTACTTACTGTTCGAACTTACAAAATAAAAAAATCGTTTAGTAGCCAGTAAAAATTTGCACAGACGTTTAATTTCCATTCCGTCAGCTCAGTGGGATGTCTGAAAGTATGTACTCCGAAGTGCTTAAGCCTTGATCTACCAATCGCGGGACACTCCAGATGGAAAAGTTGAGTTCTTTCGACGTCATCTTCAATCATACAGCTTCTGCAGATGGTTCGGTTTGGTGGGATTTCCAGCCTTACAACGTGGGCGCCAATAGGGTAATAAAATTAAAGTCCCCAAGCTAAGGAGAGGACAGCCTTATTGAGAACAGATCACTAGATCTCTTGTGATCAATCTTGGGCCAAAAGGCTTTTGCGACAGCGCATGTATCGATGGCCATCTATCTATCGATAGCGGTTCTAGGGTTTCTTTTCTTGTTACATCATCGGCTTTACAGTTTATTACGATTTCGCCATTTCTTGCCACCCATACCAGTCTTATCACAAAGACACTCTCTGCTATTGATAAAGAGGCTCGCAGGCCTGCTGTAAGAGTGGATAGTGATTTCTGTGAAAGAGGCTGCACTCCGGATTAGTTAATCTACTGCTATCTTCATGGGTGCAACCTGGGCCTTGCAGATACTGCAATAATCAGAAAGTCTGATACTGAAGTTGATAGAGGGCTCCTGACAGTAAACAACTCCAACAACGTTCCCTCAAACTTTGACCCATACTCGACTCGCAGTCCCTCTCCTCCAGCTGCTTCTTACCACCCGGAACTCCTTCGTCAGTATATGGGTAGAGAAAAAGGCGTCAGATTTCGGTTTGGCGACTCCATGATCTTGGTGATCCGGTAGGAAGTCAAAGTAAGTGAGGATTTCCTAGCGTGCAGACACGTGTTTTTTTAGAAAACCAGCCTCTCTGAATCTGATGTCAACTTTCGCAGTCATACAGCTTCCGGCGACGTCTTCCTGTACTAAGTGCAAAATGGCGTTAAGTACCATGGTTGGAGTGGACCTTAGTGCACCACACATGCTGATGACCGCCTGTTGAACGTTCTCGAGTTTCTTTTCAAGTTTGGTCTTTTCTAGAGCCCTCCACGACATCATCAGTACAAGGCAATCGATGCTTTCTTTGTTCTCTTAGGATGAGCCCTAAATATTTCTCTGTATCCGCTGGTTGCAGATGACATACAAGTGAGTTCGATTGTACAGTTTGTATAGCAACTACATATTTTATAAGTTCGAGTTAGAAAGTTTCTTCGAATACTTTACCTTTGTTTGGGAAATAGTTATTTATTAAAGTTTCTGAAGATATCTTGTCAAATTAAAATTTTTTTCTTACAAAATTTAATTTTGATCTTTTAATTTGTATGGCAATTATGTGCTATAGTGGTCCAAAATCGGCGGCTCTGACAAAGTAGCAGCTTATTGACAAGAGAAGAATCTGTGAAAATTTTCAGAAAGATATTGTTAAAACTGGGGATTAGTTGGTGTATAGAATAAAAAGTAACTAGGCACTTTTGTCAGGGTTGCCAAGTTGAAGGACTAACTAAATAATTTTTTTGAAAACTTATATTTTTTTTAGAAATTTTTACTCAGTAATAGTTATATATAAATATGAGAACACGTACTCGTATAAGAAGAACTACTATTAAAGGTTTGGAATAAATGTTCCAAGCAGCTGGTTAGGAAACTAGTTGGCAACTCCTTCATTTTTATAAATTTTATCTTCCAGTAATCTTAATTGATGTTAAAAGCTAAGGACCAAGTCCAAACAAAGAGAATTTTTAGTTAGGATTCGAGAAAATAACTTCTAACATAACTACTCCCAAAAAAACTAGTTTCTAACTAGTTTAATTCAAATTATAATTACTGAAATTTTTGTTAATTATTTTTTATTAAAATATTTTTACAACAAAACTATTTAAAAATAGTGTTAAATAAGTATTAGTCTAACGTCAAACAGATAAATAATTTTATAAGTGTAATATTATACAGAAATTGTGTGGTTTAGAAGAAATTTATTATGTAAGCATTATTAAGATATGTGTATATGTATTATGCTTTTGGATTAAACTATCTACTAAACTTTCAAATATATAATATAAAATGAGTTTTATTAACAATCCTCACATTCCATTCACATTTCATCCACAAAGTAAGTCCCTTATTACTCTACCTCGGGAACTACTACTACACACACACACAAATTTGTAAATACTTAATGTGTTGTCTGCCAACACCTGTCAACTTATCTAACTCAGTCGCCACCGTTTTAACCCACTTGCCACATTTGTGCCCCGTTAGCGCCCTCATCGCCTTCACCTCCGGCGCGGCCAAATACTAAGTGGCATATCAGTGTCACTGGGTAAACTTGGCAGGTGTTGCGATAGTCCATCACAAAACACTATGTCACTGTCTGCCATAGAGAGCGAAGAGTATAAAGAGAAAAGAAGAATTACGAAAAAGTTCAAATAAAAACTGAAAACTAAATCACAGCACTGGGTTGAAGCGCTAAAAGGCCTAGACGGTTGTCATATCTGCACAAAAAGGGTAAGAGGAAATGAGAGTAATGAAAATAGAGAAATAACGGTAAAAGCCGAAAGTGCAAAGCAGATATCTAAAATCAAATAAACTAAGCAAGGCGACCAAAAAGAATAAAATGTAGAAAAGTGCTTCAATTGTAAGACGAGAAAGAAAACTTCGAGCGGAAATAGAGGTCGGCTGTCTGCTTTCACTTCGGTAGTTAGATGTATGGGCAGCTATGTAACGGTAAATGTATATATGTGCTGGTAACCTGTAGCCAACATGTCGCCCATATCCGCTCTGTAATAAATTGTTACAAAATTCATGGCTTTCTTCCGGTAACACATCCGCGCGCGCGCTCCTTTCCCTTTGCCGCCTAACCCAATTTTCATTTCGATAAGCATTCTTCAATTTACTGGCACTTATTGAGTTACAGACACATACACACACACACACTAGTATACAACTAAGTGCCACATGTGACAATTTGTTCTTGGCTGACCGCAAGTGTAAGTCCGTATAGCAGAACCACATGTACATGTGTGTGTGTTAAGTAACCGAAGGGGGATATTACTAAATCATATTATTTGCGCTTTGATTGAGAATTATTGACTTATTATAAGGCATTGTCAATAATTCACAGATAAGAGAGTTTAATTCGTTTATATTGAGAAATCCCTCACTTATTCTGCTGATCCAAGCTTTTCGGTTAAGTGAAGTGATCAAAAGAAATGAAGAAGAATTAAGTAACACGCTTGGTCAAACGAAATGATACGCTTCAGAGCCCTCTCTAAGTTTTAATGCCTGCTTTCAAGTGAAGTGTATATTTTTGGCTTAAGAAGAAGATCACTTTTTTCGGACTAATGTGAAATATAAACTTCTTAGTGAAATTATGGATATATATATACTTATATAATATGTCTACAAAATTTATAACTGAGCCTAAAAATCTTCTTATTTATTTGTCTGTAACGCAATTTGATTGAAAGCAAGGAGTATTCGTGCGATCTCTCCTAACCTCAGTGTTTGAGAGCTTAACTGTTGGCTTTTGCGAATCAAAGTTTCCTAAGATGGTATACGACACCACTCTCTTCGCAAGAGTTCTCTTTTATTCACTTTACTCAACTTTAAGCTCCCTACCCTACGCGGTACCTTGCTAAGTAAATACCCATTCCACACCGACCTTAAAAGTCATATCACCAAGTAAGTGACGCTGTTGAAATTTGCGAGTAAGGTAAAATGGTTAGAGATACCAACTGCTACTACTTAATCCCTGTGGTTATATAGATTAAAGTCAGCCAGATGTTGGAAAATCCTGATGTTAGTTATATCGGGACTGGGTCAAGTTTTCGCTCAAATTTATCTATTTTAGCCACAAAGATACACTGTTATGAGTAAACTACACTCTCTCATTTTCTTTGAGATACTCACATATTGACCGATATATGCAGTATAAAGTAATCGGAAGTTCGAGAACCTTAATATTAGGCATATGGGGGCTAAGAGAAGTTCTAACCCGATTCAACCCATTTGCGATACACATAATTACTACTGTCTAAAAAGCATTCTCTCTAAATTTCAATTGTACATCCCACACATTGACTCATCTTTTCTGTTAAAAGTCAGCTATGGATACTGGGGTCCACATATTCGATACCTAGGGTCTTGAACAGTTTTGGTTGGATTTGGCAATTTTTGTTCATAAGGTGGCATACTTTTAAGGAATTATTAATCAGAAGTTTAATGCCGGTATATTAATTATTCACTTTATTTGTGTAATTGAAAATGAAAGAATAAAATGGAATTTAAAATTGCGGTATACGGGAAGTAGGTTCAAGTCCGATTTTGCCCAGTTTCATACTGTGATATAGAAATATGAGAAGAATCCGACGTACAAAATTTAGTCGCAATCGGTAGATCGAGTCCCGTGATATGTGATTTTAATTAAAAGTGGGCGGTGCCACGCCCATCGTCCAATTTTCATAATGGCTCCCATTAAGCTCTCTCATACCATCTCGGAGGTAAGATTTAATGTCTCTGGCGTACTTAGTCATTGATTAATTGCGATTTTAGTAGTTTTTAACAGTACCATTATAAGGAGAGTGGGTTGGACTATCATCCGATTTCATCTTTTTACACTGTTTGTAGGCGCTCTTATAATATTTGAGTTGGCTAAATTTAGCTGTGGCAGCTTTTGTGGTTTAGGAAACTTATAAGAGGTGTCCATTGCTACTGCGATATTTGAGGTTTTCGGTTAATGGCGCTTGTGCGCGTGCCGTGGTTCGACTACGCCCATTGGTCGAATTGGTAACTTTTTTATACTCTCGCAACAAAGTTGCTAAGGAGAGTATTATAGTTTTGTTCACATAACGGTTGTTTGTAAGTCCTAAAACTAAAAGAGTCAGATATAGGGTTATATATACCAAAGTGATCAGGGTGGCGAGTAGAGTTGAAATCCGGATGTCTGTCTGTCCGTCCGTCTGTCCGTCCGTCCGTGCAAGCTGTAACTTGAGTAAAAATTGAGATATCATGATGAAACTTGGTACACGTATTTCTTGGCTCCATAAAAAGGTTAAGTTCGAAGATGGGCAAAATCGGCCCACTGCCACGCCCACAAAATGGCGGAAACCGAAATCCTATAAAGTGTCATAACTAAGCCATAAATAAAGATATTAAAGTGAAATTTGGCACAAAGGATCGCATTAGGGAGGGGCATATTTGGACGTAATTTTTTTGGAAAAGTGCCCCCTACTAAGTTTTTGTACATATCTCGGAAACTACTGTAGCTATGTCAACCAAACTCTATAGAGTTTCCTTCAGGCATTTCCATATACAGTTCAAAAATGGAAGAAATCGGATAATAACCACGCCCACCTCCCATACAAAGGTTATGTTGAAAATCACTAAAAGTGCGTTAACCGACTAACAAAAAACGTCAGAAACACTAAATTTTACGGAAGAAATGGCAGAAGGAAGCTGCAAACAGACTTTTTTTAAATTTAAAATGGGCGTGGCGTTGCCCACTTATGGACTAAAA
Organism: Bactrocera dorsalis; assembly: GCF_023373825.1. NCBI lineage: Eukaryota > Metazoa > Arthropoda > Insecta > Diptera > Tephritidae > Bactrocera > Bactrocera dorsalis. The sequence goes on along the minus strand of NC_064305.1, from coordinate 20,841,363 downwards.
ACCATATCTCAGGAACTACTCCACCGATTTCAATGAAATTCAGTATATAATATTTTCTTAACACCTTGATGACACGTACGAAATATGGCTGAAATCGGTTCACAACCACGCCTTCTTCCAATATAACGCCATTTTGAATTCCACCTGATGCCTTCTCTGTATAATACGAGTATACACATTAGGAACCAATGATGATAGCGGAATAAAACTTTACACAAATACGGTACTTGAGCTGAGGAATCCCTTGTAGAAAAATTGTCGTGATCGGACTATAACTTTTCAAGGTCCCTGATATCGAACACGAAGAACTCAGTGCCTAACCTAACCTAACCTAATTTTTCACCGAAAATATCATGTGAGAGTATAAAATGTTCGGTGACACCCGAACTTAGCCCTTCCTTACTTATTTCAACCTCTGATTATTGCAAACCGACTGAAAACAGAACTAAGAACAGACTACGCCACATTCACAGTACATAGAAAACAGTGAGCTGCCACCTTTTTTAAATCCGCAGTATCAAACCAAAATTTTTAAAGAATTAACAGTTGAAAATGGTTTTGAGATGGGCTGCCTCCTGTTAAAAAATTTTAAAAAATATTAAATAAATGTGTATAATTAACTAGCCTCAACAAAGCCCTTCTTATAATATCTAAAACGAGAACTTCCGCCAGCACACTGGCCATGCCGCATGACTGCTTTTAATTTCCCACGGAATTTCCTTGCAATACTCATCAATTTTCAGAGATTACTTAGTTGCTGAAATTAAGATTAGCAACCGAAGCAGAAATTTAAAAGAATACCGGCAAAGAAAAAGAAATTACGAGTTTACAAAAAATTCAAAGACACGCCTTGAAACGGAAGCCGCTACTGTCATGCTACTTAAGCACACACACATACTTAGACTAAGAGCTATACGCACACCAACACACATGTGTTTACTTCTGCTTCTTACAGGATATGCTGACATAGAGACCCACAGAAAATTTGCCATTCATTGCCACAACGATTTTGGTTGACATGAAAGCCATGTATTCATATGTATGTTTGTGGTTGTTTTTTAATATCTATTTTTTGTTGTTGTTGGCATTTTTCTCTCCTTTTTTGCCTACTTCAATTGCAGCGCTAACTGAGAACCACTTAAGTGTGTGTCAATTTGAAGTCAAGTGTCTGTCAATGAGCACGAAGTAGAAGCCTTTGGCTGCTGTTTGATGGAATGATTCACACACACACACGCACACATGCACACAGCTAGATGCACACGTAAAAGTATTAAAAAAAAGTCAGCCGCTATTATATATCAGGAGCTAAATAGGATGTTGCGGCTCATTCATCATCAGCGAGGCGAGCGTTCAAGTGAGGAGCACAGCAGGGGAGGGAGGCTAGCTAGAAGGCAAGCAGCTTTGAAGGTTTGCATTTTTCACTGGCGTCAGCTGAATGTGCATATGTACGTGGAACTCACAGCCATTATGCAATAATTGACTTTACCTGTAATGCAGGCTTTATTTTAAAGCGCTCGCACACATGATTGATCGGCGGCGGTCTTCGTAAGCGCGAGCTCTACTACAACAAGGTCGCGAAAATAGTCGAAAGTGTAACGGTACAAAAAATTCATGTCAATGTGTCAGCTAAAGTGTAGGTAAGTGTGACATTTTGCGGTTTGATGAAATGCGTTTCGAAATTTTGTGATTGACAAGCCGCTGCTTGAAAGCTATTCACGCTGTGCATTTTGGCAGGGCCAAAGCGTTTGTGATGCATGCATGATGGACGACATGCATTGTTTTCGTTTTTAGGTGCACGCAGGCGTTGTGACAGCGTTTGTTTAGCAAATCTAATCAGTAAGGATTTCATAATTGGGATTAATGCCTGTAAAAATGTCATTTTGCTTGCATTTTGTCGGTAAAAGATCTTATTTAACAATTTTCATGTTGACACTGTCGATCTAAAAATGATGATCAAAACTGAACAGTAATATTTAAAAAAACAAGAAAAAACGTTAACTTCGGCTATATGCTAGATGCTATAGTAATCTGATCTGAACAATTTTTCGGAGATTATGTTATTGCCTTAAGCAGTAATCTCTCGTGAATAGTTGTGAAAGTTTTCCATACAAGAGCTTGATTCCGATCGTTCAGTTTGTATGGCAGCTATATGTTATAGTAACCCGATCTGAAGAATTTTTTCCGATATTACTTTATTTCTATGAACAATGAACTCATACCAAATTTCGTGAAGATATGTATAAAGTCAAGTGAGGAAGTTTCCCATGCAAGCATTTAATTCCGATCATTCAGTTTGTATGGCAGCTATATGTTATAGTGGTCCGATATCGGCAGTTCCGACAAATGAATAGCTTCTTGAAGAGAAAATGATGTTTACAAAACTTCAAAACGATATCTTTAAAACAGAGGGACTAGTTCGTATATATACACAGACGGACAGACGGACATGGTTAAATCGACTCAGCTCAACATACTGTTCATTTATATATATACTTTATAGAGTCTCTGACGCTTCCTTCTGGGTGTTACAAACTTACTATACCCTGTTCAGGGAAACAAAATATTGGACAGCTATTATCACACTACTATTATAAAGGCGAAAGTTTGTGAGTGAGACGCATTTGCAGACAGAAGAAGAAAGAGGCCGAAATGCGTGAGTGCGAACAGCTTGATAAGCTGGCTGACAGGGGTAGTGCTCGAAAATTCTACGAAAAAATGCGACAACAGAAGGTTTCAAGACCGGAGCATACTCTTGTGGAACCCATGAAGGTGATCTAGCCACCGATGCTCCGAGCATTCTTAGATTATCGAAGGAACACTTCTCCAGCCTGCTGAATGGCAGTGAACACATAACACCAGAGAAGGCGAACCCGATTCCCCAATCGATGACGATAGAACAGACGTTCTATTGCCCGACTATGAAGAAGTTCAAATACCAAATCCGTCTGAAGAACAACAAAGCGGCGGTGGCCGATGGATTGCCTACGGAGCTATTCAAACAGGGCGGCGAAGAACTGATAAGGAGCATGCATCAGCTTCTTTGTAGAATATGGTCGGATGAAAACATACCTAACGATTAGAATTTAAGTGTGCTCTACCTAATCCATAAAACGGGAGACCCCATAAACTGCGCCAACTACCGTGGGACAAATCTCCTCAACATCGCGTACAAGGTTCTATCGAGCGTATTGTGTGAAAGATTAAAGCCCACCGTCAACAAACTGATTGGACCTTATTAGAGCGGCTTCAGACCTGGTAAATCAACAACCGACCAGATATTCACCATGCGCCAAATCTTGGAAAAGACCCGTGAAAGGAGAATCGACACACACCACCTATTCGTCGATTTCAAAGCTGCTTTCGACAGCACGAAAAGGAGCTGCCTTTATGCCGCGATGTCTGAATTTGGTATCCCCGCAAAACTAATAGGCTTTGTAAACTGACGTTGAGCGGGACCAAAAGCTCCGTCAGGATCTGGAAGGACCTCTCCGAGCCGTTCGATACCAAACGAGGTTTCAGACAAGGCGACTCCCTATCGTGCGACTTTTTCAATCTGCTGCTGGAGAAAATAGTTCGAGCTGCAGAACTCAACAGAGAAGGTACCATCTTCTATAAGAGTGTACAACTGCTGGCGTATGCCGATGATATTGATATCATCGGTCTCAACATCCGCGCCGTTAGTTCCGCTTTCTCCAGACTGGACAAGGAACCAAAGGAAATGGATCTGGCAGTTAACGAGGGCAAGACAGATATTTCGTCATCCTGTCATCAAACAAACAGTCGTCGCACTCGCGACTTGTCTCACACGTCACTGTTGACAGTCATAACTTTGAAGTCGTAGATAATTTCGTCTATCTTGGAACCAGTTAGTTCCATCAACACCAACAATAATGTCAGCCTGGAAATCTAACGCAGAATAAGTCTTGCCAACAGGTGCTACTTCGGACTGAGTAGGCAATTGAGAAGTAAATTCCTCTATCGACGAACAAAAACCAAACTCTATAACTTACTCATTATTTCCGTCCTGCTATATGGTGGAGAGGCGTGGACGATGACAACATCTGATGAGTCGAAAGAGTCGAGTGCGAAAGATTTATGGTTCTTTGCGCGTTGGCCACGGCGAATATCGCATTCGATGGAACGATGAGCTGTACGAGATATACGACGACATTGACATAGTTCAGCGAATTAAAAGACAGCGGCTACGCTGGCTAGGTCATGTTGTCCGGATGGATGAAAACACTCCAGCTCTGAAAGTATTCGACGCAGTACCCGACGCGGGAAGCAGAGGAAGAGAAAGACCTCCACTCCGTTGGAAGGACCAAGTGGAGAAGGATCGGGCTTCGCTTGGAATATCCAATTGGCGCCACGTAGCGAAGACCACACACGTGAATGTCAGACATAGTGCATTTGGATTTTAGTCGCCTCTTACGACAGGCATGCTTTACCGCGGGATATTCTTTTCCCAACCACGCAGGGAATAATGGGATTTTAGTCGCCTTTTACGACAGGCATGCCTTACCGCGGAGATATTCTCTATCCCCCCCTCCCCGCAGGGGGAATACGTGGAAGAAGTATAAAAACGCTTTATCATGTGATTTTGCTAGCCGATACCCAGGCATAACACTAACTAACGATTACATAATTTTTAACGAAGCGCTGTTGCTTATTGATAATAAAATTTCTGCGATGGTTGGAAAATTTCAATATGCCTGCCCTACAAAAAATGGAGGAGCTATCCACTGATTTGGTTGTTGTTGCCGAGTTAACAGTCCTTGGCCGGATAAAAATCCGGATCCGTTCCGGTTACGTAGATCCGATTGTCGTGGGAACGGTTTGGTCAGAGAGCTTGGGTATGATACTATGGCTTTGCGAAGTTAAGTCAGCTAAAGAGCTTCTGTTACTACCGGAGCAAAGGCAAAATTCCAATTTAATGAGCAACGGCATAGATAGCTGACAAAGTAGTCCCAGGGTCAGCGGCAAACATTTTTTGAGTCTTGATTATTCTGGGTATATTTGTTAATCACTCTTCTTGGGAAAGTAGAGCTTTCTCGAAGCTATCTTGTTTGTCATTTTCTACACTTTTGTCTCAACTAATTCACAAATTTTAAATTTTCGAATCAAACCCCTGAAACTATTCGGTGTTAATGCGAACCTTAATTGGAAAACACTTTTTTGATAAACAAACATAATTTGGAAATCACAAAAAATCACGTGAATTATGACAATTGTAATGTCAAATAGCTTTTAGTGGCCAGCGGCGTTGGTTAATGCAAAAAATTAACAACAATTATCGGTTTGTACAGTAAATAAATAAATATTTCTGAGCATAATTGACCCTCAGCGAATGTGCGGCATCAAATGCGACAAAACAAAACAAAAGCAATAACAAAAAATATAATTAAATGTCAATTAGCTGACTTTAATTTACTGCACTGAAATTTAGTGCCGAGAAAAAATGCAGCAAAGCGTTAAATAAAAAAGGCAAAAACATTTTCCAATTAACAAATTCGCAGCGCTTTCACAGCTGCAGCAACAACAACAGCAATGCGGAAACGGCGCAAAAAGTGCAAGTGAGAGCGTGTTGAGAATTTATGATTTTTGTTAAATACATAATTTATTGGTTTATTAATAAATGCATTTGATTTCTAATAATTATCATATTTCTCGGTGTTTGTGCGCGTGTATATGTGTGTGTGTGTGTTTGTATTTTGACCGCAACAGCAGGTAGAAGGTTAATGAGTGGTCGCATTTTAGTAAATATCACAGGTGATGGAGTTAATAAAGTTTCATTTACATGTATGTATATATGTCTGTATGTATGAGTACTGAATTTTGAGCAAAAATCGTTAACTGAAAATAGGCAACAAAATATTTGTGTCATAAAAATATTTATATTATACATATATATAGTACAGTTCCGAACTGCAAATGCCCACAAAAAGTTTTGTATATAAAACATATCCACCTGCATGAATGCCACAGATGGCTGTATGTAAATATTTTTAATTATAACTGTAAATACTTAAATTGCAATTAAGTCAAAAATTTCGTGTGAAATGTGCAATAAACAGGTTCCATCTACATAAGGGTGACTCTTAACATAACAATTTAACGAACTTTACCACTTGCTCTTACTCAGTAAATTATACTAGCGTTATGTTATATACAAGAAGATATGATATTCACACTATTGGTGTCGGATAATAAACGATATTAGTAAAAGAACTATTCCAAATCCACGAAAAGTCAGTGTTTGAGGACAGAGTCATTATGCGGACTGGCCGAACGGCACAAAATAGTCGATGAAAATCAGTACAAAAGTCGAAATCATGTCTGCTGTTTTTCAAAAGGCGACATCTAGTTTATGCAACAAAATCTCTTGGTGTTGGCCAACCATACAGATCTTTTCTGTGAGTTTACTTCAAAATAAAAGTGTACACCAAAAATCTTGGTCCAATAGATCAAGGCGAATATTCATACCAAAGTCTATGGAGCCATATTAAGTAAAACAAAAAAGACGTTAATTTCGGCGATAATGAAGTCATAAGACTTGCTGCAGGTGCACTTTTTAAAGTATAAAAAAGTATCAATAGATCTTTATCTCGATTTCGAGGGGTTAAGTTGAATGGCCGTTATAAGCTATAGAAGTTCGATCTGAGAAATATGTTTGGAAACGCTAACGTTGCATTGCCGCATTGATGTGTGACAAATTTCGGGAACACACATTCCTCCAATAATAAAGTTTTCATACGAAGACTTGAGCTTGATCCGTCAAATTGAATGGTAGCTATATGCAGTAGTTACGCGATTACAGAAATATGACAAATGAGCAGTATAGAAGAGGACGTGTGTGAAAATTTCAGATTTCAAAATCTGAGGGACATTTCCCATATATACAGACAGACATGGTTAAATGGGCTCAGCTCATCATGTTTATCATTATCAATGGATGGAGAATGTGAAGAAGATCACGATCAAGTAACGAAAGTTCTGTGAGCGCCTCACTTATGCCAGAAACGATTCTTTTATATATGGCTCAAGCAGCTCACGACTTCCGGTCTTAGACCAAGTATCCCCTGGGTAACCAAAAAACATCCATTTGAAGGTGAGATAAAGTGCGAAGGCGAAACATTCTTAAAATATATAAAAAACGTTCTCAATTAAAAGAAAATAACAACCTCGGATGAGGCATCAAAGCGAAGTTCTATGAGAGCTGTCCCGCCACGATGTCAAAATTGTGCTTGTCGACTTAAACGCCGGAGTGGACAATGAAAGTATTTTTAGCACAACGGTCGGTAAATTCAGCTTTCATGATCAAACATCCCCAAATGGGTTGAGACGGAGCCCAAAATATGGTTACCTGTAATAGTAAATTCCAGCAGAGGAAAATTCAAAAAGCTAACTGGCTATCTCCGGATCGCAAAGCCACCAACCAGATCGATCTTGTTGTGATAGATGAAAGACACGTCTCCAGTGTTCTAGATGTGCGTGCCCTCCGAGGTTCTAACCGAGGTTGCAGCCAAGATAAACTTCCGCCTCTATGCAGCAAAAAACCACGTCCACAAACACAAGGAAGGTTCGACGTCAAGAAGCTGCAATAAAAGCAGACAGGCGAAGGATTTTCTACTCGACTTGCAATCCTGTCCTCTGAAAACTCTCCTTAGTAACTCGGTACACGACATTTGAAGCTCCTTACATTTGCAGATGAAACCATTGGTTTTGGGAAAAGCTAAAGAAAAGCAGATGATGAGGAGTGCCGTGTCGCAGTGGATAGAAAACAGACTGCCTACGTTGCAACGTTGCAATCGACCACAACACTTGGCGGATGAGATAGAAAATCGAGAGTTAAAGAGAGAGCGAGAAGAATTTGCGAACTAAAAAAGAGAAAGGCCGAAATATGCTCGAAAATTCTGCGAAAAAATGCGGGGACTAACAGAAGGTTTCAAGACCGAAGCATACTCTTGTAGGACCCCAAGGAGATCTAGTGACTGATGCTCAGAACATACTAAAATAATGAAGGAACATTTTTCCAGCCTGCTGAATGGCAGTGAAAGCATAACATTAGGAGATGTCAAGCCCGATACCCCAATCGATGACGATGGAGCAGACGTTCCACTGCCCGACCATGAAGTAGTTCAAATAGCAATTACCCGTCTGAAGAACAACAAAGCGGCGGGTGCCAATGGAAGCCGAACTATTCAAATGAAAAGAAGCATGAACCAGCTTATTTGTAGAATATGGTCGAATGAAAGCATGTTCGACGATTAGAATTTAAGTGTGTTCTGCCCAATCCACAAAAAGGGAAACGCCAAAATCTGCGCAAACTAATGTGGGATAAACCTCCGCAATATCTCATATAAGATTCTATAGAGCATATTGTGCGAAAGGTTAAAGCCCATAGTCAACAAAGTGATTGGATCTTATCAGTGTGGAAATAGGCCTGAAAAATCTTGTGAAAAGAGAATCGATACACATCATCTCTTCGTCGATTTCAAACATGTTTCTTGACAGCAAGAAAAAAAGCTACCTTAATGCTACCAGCATTAACACCACTAATGAAAAACAAAAATATTTTAATCTTTTAAGTCCTTTTAGAGTATTTTAGATAGTGCCTCTAATCGGAATCGAAAATGTGAGGCAATGACATTTGTACCGTAAGCATCATATACTCAGATTTATTGAATTAAGCGCCGACATAAAACTGGTTTCAAAAAGTAACTTTACATGAGCCCTCTGTTTATATAAAACTTCCGTAGAGGTAGTGCTTATTTACATATCGTACCTTACAACTTTATTGGTTAATTTTGAGAATCACCCTAGCGCAGAAATTAAAAAAGTTTAATTATATACTAGTTAAAAAGCAGAGATTGAAATTTGAGAAATTTGTCGCATAATTTTTTCCTGCCGCATTTCGGACCCTTCCTAGTATACCTGTATATGTATGTAAATATATATGTATGTACTTACTTGGTAATAATAGGCAATTATTTCACAAATCACAAATAAATAAATGCACATATACTTACGTGGAGCATTGTTTGAAAATTTTCCTCTTCATACCACTCAACTATAAAATAACATTGTACAAAAATATTTTATTTGAAACTTGTATGATTTTTTTTCTTTTTCACTCTATAATTGTATCAAAAATTTCAATAAACTCATTAAAATACTGTAAATAATTGGCCAAAAGGCCAGCAAAAAAGCAATGACAAGATAAAAACCGAGTTCATATTGCAATGCAAATTTATTTGATGACACTTTGTTGATTAAATTAGATATTAATCGAAAAACTTTATTATATAACTGAGACAGTTCTGGCTGCATTCATTTGTTTTTGAGCTTACGAGATTCAACTGAGATTATTCCAATTAGTTAACGAGTGAGCACGTATGTGACACAAATAAAATCCATGAGAGAGTAAAATAAATATAAATAATATTAAAGAAGACTAAACGAAAAATTTCTGTGGAAGCCAGGATTTTGGCTATACATTGACAACTACAGAGAAATTGCTAAAATATCGACTTTAGCTCAACTTTCAGAAATTATTTACGATCTACATATCCGTGGGTTTTTAGGGTGATAAAGATCAGTTTTCTGCAAGGTAAATGTCTAGGAATTGGATGCCTTCAGATGATCCTTTAGATATTCCAAAACGTGTTCATCTTGCTTCGAGTCAGTTCTTGTCACTTTTTTCTTCGATAATAGAGTATTCAAAACTTGTATTATATGCTGACGATGTAAAGTTTTTTTTAATCATGTATTTTAACTGATGAAAGGCATTTGTAGTGTTTAGTATAGGCTCGTCTTTCTGAAATAGGTACATGAAGCGAATTTTTACGACGAGTGAAATTATTCGACGAATCTTCCTGTCATCGTTGGAACGGCACTCATGCTTTGGTTCTTCCAGAGTATAGTGTTGTGCATGCACTTATGCTTTGGGCGGTGAACAACGCATTGTATTGATATATGTGCTTCTACCAATAGAAAGCGCCGTGGAATTGAGTCTTCTAAGACAGGTATTCACGTTAAAACACATTGGCTTCTGTCATCGTTAGAATTTCAGGATCAGTGAAAACCATTTTGAAAGATCATTTTGGCCTAAGAAATGTGAAAGCGCGCTTTGTTCCATAATCACTAAACTTTTTCGAAAAAACAGCATGGTATTAACCTCTGTGAATGGTTTCCGGCCACCACGATGTCATGAATTTTATAATTACTGGCGATGAGTCTTGGACCCATGCTTACGACCCAGAAAACAGACGAATATTCGGCCAAATATCGTGATAAAGCTGAGCCAAAGCCCAAACCATTTGTAAGAGGGTCAAAAGTCAGTGTTATGTTGACAGTTTTCTTCGATTATCGAGGTGTGGTGCATCTCGAATCCTTTCCGACCGCCCAAACTGTCAAAAAGAAATAGTATTTGAGTGTTATGCGCGAATTTGAAGAATCAATTTAGATTTTTAAAATTATGCACAAAGTATTACTATTTTTTGATCATAGTAGTACTACAAGTAGTTCTTGTTTTGTTAAAAGTTAGTCCAAAGATTTTTGTGATACTTACATTATTGAAACTTTGTTTACAACTTCGGTTAGGCCTTTATTGAAATATGGATCTTTGGCCATGGAACCTCAGTTACGAAATTCAATCTGACAAGTTTGATTTTTTTGGAAAGCAATATTTATAATCTGAGCAAGACATCAAATGCTCAATCCGTTTTCGGTACTAGATTTCTTCAAAATTATATCTGGCCACACATATTACAGGAATTTGAAGGGCTGATCAGCTTACTAGGACATGTACATTAATCTTAATATGCAGAATAGGAACTGCGTCGGCTACTTGTGATTCACTACTGAACTGTTGGGTCTGATGCCAGCGAAGCGTTGTGACACACTGCGTTGGTCAACTTCTAGCAACTGTGTCGCAAGGTCCTTCAGCAGAAGGTGAATCATAAGAGGTCTAGGGAACTCTTCGATCTCAATAAGTTCTACTTTTCAGAGGTGATAAGAGTGCTAACTAGAGATTGTCCAATCGGTATTCATGCAGTAAGACTGAACATCTTACTGGATGCCAGCTGTATCAGCTGTTTGAACGTAGATGAGATAAAATCATCTCTATACGTCCTTCTCCATTGTACTGCTTTTACCATATCGGTGAAAGAAACACCTGGGATCCCATACCTTAAGAAACCACAGTGAAATATCGAAAATACAAAAGAAACACTTAAGAAGATTCGTGGCAGGTTCAGGACGGTTAAGGACCGATTATTTCGGTGAAGGTAATAACTGTGAGGCATGTCGTAGGAGGGAATAACTCTGTGTTAGTGTACAATGAACCTTTAAGTAAACTTATTATATAAATTATTATTATATAATATTTAGTTATATATTTCGGGTAAATATTCTCTTCGTCCAATATTTTTTTATTGTAGCTTCCGAAGGCAGTTCCAGAAAGTTCTGATCACTTTGGCTGTCTGTAAGGATTTGACTCATTCAGCTGTACTTCTCTATTTTTATCTCCAAATATTACGCCTCACTCACTTCATAGAAAATAATTGACGTTTTGTACTGCGACCTATTCTATTGCACCCTCTTCTAAATCAGAAAGGTCCCAGCACTTTGAATAATTCCAGGAGTTTGCTGGGCACGACTGAGGTGATGTGATGCCTGTTCACGTATATGGATCCTAGGGCATTGAGCCAGTTTCTATAAATTGCAGCAAAGTCTCTGTCTGTCTGTACTACCATCTTTCCTAGGAATGAAAGTATTGCTGAACACATTGTTGAAGCTATAGAAGTGTTCCGACCTATAGTCTCCGAAGGAATGCATCTAAACCAGCGGTCTGAAATGGATGTGAAATTGTGGCATATCAAGAATATAACGAACATGAATTTTGTTGAAGTAGTCATTTTAAAGGTTTCACATACCACCACAAATTACTCAAGCAAAATAAAGAGCTAATCGATTTCTCATCTTTCGAAATTTATTGCTGTCAATTCAAGCTTACGAACTCGATCACATGAAACCCCGAAAAGCCAACTCAGCGGAGGAGTAAATTGAAAAACGAAAATTTAATAAACTTGTCGCCGTTGGCAATAACCAGCTTAGCAAACGCTACTCTAGACACCAACAAGCGCGCCGCGACACTTGGTAGTGGGTGTAAAGAGGCTGAGAAAATAAGCGAAAAGTCTCGAATATAAAGGACTACAAGCCAAGGAATGTGAAATTAATTGCAGCGAAATAAAATTGACCGCACACCGCGAAGGCAGCAGCACGCGTCAATGAAAAGTGTTAAATCATTTAAATCCTTTCATTTTAACTACAAAATCTCTCTGGGGTATTCCGCGCGGACCCATGAAACTGCAAAGAAAATTAATGCCAGAATGATTAACGCGAACGGAAAGCGAACGGATTGAAAGAAACGCAAAAGTAAACGAACGAAATACGAGAGCTCCAAAACAAAGCTGGATGAGGGACGCGCCAACTGCAGTCTCTGTGTATTAATGTCGGAATGCCGGTGAAACGGATGGAAACCAAAAGTATTTGCCAAATTCAAGAGTGTTAGCCTGCGTGTAGCGCTTCAACTTGAGCCTGAGCTTGCGAGGTGTTTGCTTATCTGACATACGAAAAGGATACCGTTGTCATTGTGCATCACTAGACTTAGACTCGGTTAGCCGAGCGTTTGTTAACGCGGCGCTGGTCAATGGCTACACGTCCATTATTTTTACACCAATTCGTTAACGCGACACTTGAAAAGGCTCCTAATGAAATTTGCTTTATTTCCATAGATTCGAGTGAAACGCGGACTCGCGTGTCCGAAAAGTACCGACGCTGGGTCGTTAAATGTGTAGTCGACGTTGTGCACTGCGGCGGAAATACCAGACGCATGCAAACAAAAAGACAACAGGATGTTGAGAACGCTGAGAATATACAAAATTACAAAACTTCCGCGACGGTGTTTCCCGAAGTGAAGTGACTGCTGGCAAATGGCGTTTTCTGACCGCAATCAAAGTGGTGGTATTGGTTTCACTGAGTTTTTGGTATATTCGTATATTGCATGCTATCAGGCAACTTTTTGGTATGGTAAAAAGAAAATTAAATGACTTTTATTGAGGAGATAAGAAAAAAAGTCGGTAAATCGAGGGCTGATTTCCATTTAATTTCGATCACCAATGATATCAACGCATAGGATCTTTCAATCGAAGACAACAAGACTTTAAAATGAAATCGGAACAAACTTCAACAACGAACAAGTTTCGGTTTTGTCAGAAAGACTTAAAGCTCTTTTGAGCTTACGTTCAAATAACAAATGAGGTGATATAGATCTAGAAGAAATCAGCAGTTTTCAATGGGGAACGTAGGTTAGGTTAGCCTGGTTGACTAATAATCCTCCTATAAACCAGTTTTTGTCCTCGGTGATACCAGATGGAGTGCCGTTCTGTAGTCCTCGGGGAATAGTCATCTTTTGGTATGCCGACCGGCTAGATTGTTCCATCGTAATCCATGCTACTGTCCAGATCGTCGTATAGGCAATTAATGAGTTTACCAATGTTTCGGTTGGCAGCCGTACACTACTGTTGATAATCTCATCCACTGTCGCATTGAAGTCGCTTGTTCCAACTCTCTTCTCTGCTGGCCTGCTTTCCTAGACACTTCTGGCCGATATGCGAAAGGAGGTAACAATATTGAATGCTGCTTAGCTCTAGAAGTAGATGTTAAGGCTGAAGTTACCTGGGAGTGTATTAAAAGCTACTTCAGGTACTTCTCGTCTTGAAAAAACTTCGGTTTAAAATATAACATTTAGTGGAGCATACCTCTAACTCTGGACGGTATATCTCCACACTAACTGCCCCATCCACTTTCGAGCCTCAAACAATTTTAAAGAATACTTCCAGAGTCGCCGTTGCTGGGATCTCACAACTCTCGTTATTCACAATACAGTCACTCTTCGTACTCCTTCTATTGGTCTCCGATAGGTAGATTTCCGTTTGCCTGTACTCTACACTACAGCATTCTAGAGCCAAATTGATCTAACTTACATATGATGCGTAGGACTACTTCATGAGAGAGAAAGTCCTAAGTTATGTCGAGCATCGAATTGAGAGGCATGAGAGGTGTAGAGGTATGGTCTTGATATTGTTAATGGGGTGGAGAGACCTTGCTGTCATTAAAATGACAATGTCGTCTGCATATGCTTCTATTTTGGTTTCTTTGTTGCGGATGTAGTACTCTACACTCCTTCTACAGACTTCCTTGATCATTACAGCAGTGTTCCATTCTGCTTGTGTTCTTTTAGAGATCAAAAACCTTATAATCAAATGTAGTTGTTCCGTAGAAACGTTATTGAATGCTGCAATAATGTTCAGTAGTACTAGAAGAGAATATTCTTGACATTCAAGTACCCTTTCGATCTTAAATACCACTACTACGGAAACTAAGTTTCAGCTTTGTACTTTGTACGTATAGGATATGTTTTGTACAAGCTGCTAGAAGCCGCGGCGACCCCGATATGCACGTGCTAGATTTTCTCTGACCTTTTCAGCCATCAGTCAAACATAGGCGAAAAAGCAAGTTACTTGGGACTAACTATCGACAGTAAGCTTTCATGGAAACCAAAGTTAGAAGTTAGGATAAGAAAAGCTTAGCTTTAGGAGATCTGTATACTCGCTTCAACAGTCTTTTCCTTCCGCTTGCTTGACAGAGTTGACAAATTTCGGTACTATGGTAGAGTTCTGCAAGACTCGGGCCTAATTCCATCAAAGATTTTTTTACTGCGGGAACTAATGTCAAGTAACTCTAAATAAGTTTCAATAACAAAAAGTTTGTGGAAGCTAGAAAGATGGCTTCATTACTGATTGGAAAGATTTAAGCCTCTGTTAAGACCTTGAAACGCTTTTTCGATGACAGATGTTTGATATTTCGGGCTATATTACTAATTCGAAATCCAGTAAATTCTAGCTGAATATAAAATGCCTTTGGAAACACTTATGAGCTGAATGAACAATTTAAGACCGTATCGATTAATATTTAGTACTATGGTCATTGACCAGGTTTTTTCAAATATAGTAAGAACGCTGAAGTGACTAAGTTCTCCTAATATGTTACCGGCGGTTTAAACCAAAGAAAACAGCTTATCATAAAGAAATCCAATGCATTATTCAAGTAGAGCTAATAACAGATAGACATGTTTTCATGTTAAACTATATTTTACGCCGTGGTGTTTCAGCCTCACAAATTGACTAAGTCAGCCTCTAGTTACAAATATTAACTCTTCCTTAGTTCGACTGATAACCAGGCGTTTTCTCCATTCATCATTTCTATCTACTTTCTCCAACACATTTAGTTTCCCAAACATCCCAACCTTACTGCCACTGCTCTTTCACCCAACGATGCAATTTTACTGGCGCTCTCCCAGCTTGCACGCCGCACAGCGCTTTCGCTCCGCCTACCGCCGCAGGACATTGTCATTTAGCCCGTGTTAAACGAGCTGTAAGTGCATTGGAATGTGAAAAATTCGTTAGACACGTGCGGTCTGCCGTAACCACGTTCACATTTAGACGTCTAATGCGATATTTAGCGGAGGAGTACGAAATGCACAACGGTTAATGGCGGCAACAACCCTTCGCGTACGCGAACACCGCTCGTTTCGTTTAGTTCGGAGTTTTGTTGTTTAAAACGCAATTTTATAACCCAAACCAGCATTGACTGACATAAACTACCCTATCGCTTACAATATATTTCATTGCGACTTTTTTCGCGTTTCACATTTCAAACGGTAATAAGAAAGATAAAATTTCTAGTTTTTTCTCTTATTTTTATTCGAAAACCCGAAACAAAAAAAAGTTAAAGAAAAAAACCATAGCAAAACTTAGTGGGTTAGTCGCGGCGGCAGTTTGTGAGTATCACTTGTTCGGCTTTGGAAATCTGCGACCAGTTACCGTTATCTATACAAGCTGGTCTTTAAGTCCAAGCATTTTAGCAGCCATAGCAACCACCTGCCACATCTAAGCAGTCTGTGTTTGTGTGCGTGTATGTGTCTGTCTGTTGGCCGCCTTGCAATTGCTATTTTTTGTGTTATCTGCTTTAAGCTCCTTCTCTTCCTCCAGAGTTTTGTTTGACTTCCTGCTCATTTAATTTGTTTAACCATCGCTTAGTCAGTTGTTTTTCTACTCTCTTTGTTGTTGTTGTTGACGATTTCTTGCCATTTAGCTTTTAATAGCGTCGTCGCGTCGGCTATTTATTTTATTTTATCTTATTTTTATGAATACTTGCGGTTCCTACTTTATGACTACTCCCTTCCTTATTATTGCCTGTAAGATTTTGTCATGGAAAATATTTCAGTAGTTTCAGTAGTTTTTTTTGCTTGTATGCTTTAAGTTTCGCAAAATGTTCAGCTACTTTTGAGGTTAAGTTCTTGAATCTTTTAATAACATCTCGAGACGTAGCTTCAGTTGCTGTAAAAATTTGTAATAATGCTCCGAGCTTTAATTTTCACAAAAAAAAAATCCGAAAATGTATCACCTGGGTATTACTCTTTTATGACGTAAGGTCATTTCATTTTTTGGATAACATTTGTATGAAACCAGCTTCAGGTTTTGACAACTGAGACCTCCTCCGCTCCTTAGCGGTTCCACCACTGTCTGCACCAGCCGAAAGAAGTCCGTTATATAGAGTTAGAGTTTCAGACTTCTTCCTATCCAAAAGGCCTTCTACTACTACTCATAAACATTCTTAGGCTATCTTTCACATTTGAGTATGAAGGAGCTATCTTTTCAATGCCTCTGCCAAGGAAGGATCCAATGGTATAACACAGCCCACCTTTCCTCTGGCTACCAACTCTTGTAAATTAATGCCATCATAATAAAACTGTTTTAACAAAATTATAGGCAAAAGGTTAAACACTACTTTATTCCAGAAGTTGTCTCCTTCAGTGCCTCTTAACGAGTTTTCGTCTGACTGTTCTCTGTATTTTTATTTTTATGTAAAGTAACTCAATTCGGGTAAAAGTTGTAATTTCATTGCGAAGAGTGATTTTGTTTGAGGTTTCCTACTTTTTAAAGATAAAACACAGAAACTTAAAATTTATTGGTTAATGTTTATAATAATTTGAAAGTATATTTTTTGGTATTTATTTTTTGAAGATTATCTCTTTCAAATGTTGGCCAAGGCTACGCCTCAGTAGGTGCATCCGTTGAGTCTAAATTTTTGATAATTCGTTCGAGAATTTCGATTGGTAAACCACTAACAATACGCGTGATGCTTTGCTCCAAAGCCTGAATCAAAGCGGTATTGTCTGCATAGACTTTAGACTTTACTTTTTTTCATCGGGACATTGCGCCGAGTCACAAGAGCAATTTGGTGATGGCTAAAATCATGAATCAAAGTTTGAATTGTTGGAGCATCCACCGTATTCATCCAGAATTGGCTCCCAGTGACCTCCATTTATTTCCAGAACTAAAAAAATGAATGCTTGGAAAACGTGTTTCATCAAATGAAGAGGTCATAACGGCTGTTGAAGCGTATTTTGCAGACCTTCGGGATTCTGACTTCAGGGATGGGATTCACTGATTGGTGGATCATTGGAACAAGTGTATTACTGTTCAGGGAGATTATACAAAATAATAAAGTATATTTTGGATTGTGTTTTTCTTATAAAACGAAAAAATGGATTGAACAACCTGGTGTTACTGTTGCCGCTATTGACAAGCGAGCTCTTAGCGGCTAAAATTAGGTCCAGATTTTTATTCCCATTCTTGAAATATTAGAGCATATTGCAACGGTAATCAATGGAATTTATTTTTTTCTCCAATTTGGTCCGCCATCTTTTACTCGCAGCTGCATTTAAGACGACCTTACAAGCCTTCGATATACTGCAGTATCTTCCATGCGATAGTATAGTATTTGCGGTCAGAAAAGCGACTGAGATAGCTACCAACGCAGAAAACATTATAAAGAAGATCAATATATATGTATATACATATGTCAAAATACAAGCAAGAATTAAGGCAATAATCTTACATCGCACTGAATCAGAGAATGATTTGATTTTTAATCATATGGTCTTGAGACGAGTGCAGAAGAACTTCTAATCCCTAATGAAAATGTCACCACACTGGCATCACATGCCTGCCTGATGGGTATAAACGATGATATAAAATGTGAAGGAAAGAAGCATCAGAAAGACCATGGAAAACTAACCTTATCAAAATTAGATATCAAGTGGCTCCCACGTCTGCGTCCTTTGTAACGAATACTTCAGCTTAAATTAAACTGAATTCCTACGGACAAGTTGGTCTATGCATGGCGTGATAGCCGGCTAGTATAATCGAGCCTAATCTAGCCTACTAAAATTCTATGTAACTTTTTGATTGTTTTTTTTTTGTGGTTTAGTGCAAGAGTATTCAGCTTATTTTTATGACAATTTTTCACAAATATCGCAAAACTGAGTTCTAAGCTTTTAAATATTTTTATGTAGAACGCTTCCAGGCGATCTTTTTTCGCACATATTTGCTACCAACAACACAAAAAACGCTCACTTAAGCCCTCACACGTTCTCAGTATGCAAATACTATTAAGCGCCAAAAAGTATGCACACTATTTGTGACAACCACTTAAAAATGCCAACACAAAAAAACAACAATGCAATTTTAGCAAACAACAACAGCAACAGCAACCACGGATAGAGCAAATAACCGAAAAAAGGCCCACAAACAAGCGGCCGACCGACAAAAAAGCGCATTTAAAAGCTTTTGCGGTCAAACAAATCTCGACTCATCGAATTTCAAAAACGCAGCTAAAGCGCCATAAATTATGTTATTAATATTTATTTTATTGCGAAACTATTTTATAAATGGCAAAGCGCAAACAACAACTACAACTACCAGTTATATAAAAGTATGTGTGCAAGGGAAGCCAAATGAGCGAATGATGGAGCTTATGAGTGAGTAGGTTTGGCAAAGCGGTTTAAAGGAGCTAGGGAGGGGTTATGTGTAGCACATAAAATAAATCATTTGGGATTTTCGAGGCTTCAAATAGTGTTTGTTTATTTTTCATTTGCGCACATAATACATGCACTTATATAAGCATATGAGCTTAAAAGCTCACTTTTTGAAAAAAAATATTTATATACTTACACACATGCATAAAAATGTATATGGTTTGTTTGCATGTGTGCGCATTAAGTGCTGTTATTTTTATTTGCTTTTCTTTAATTTATTGTGTTAAAGGATTATAATTATGCAGTGGCGGATGAAAAATAAATAAATAAAAGCTCGTAAACAAAAGCCCAAAATATATGTGCCGGTATTAGCATAACTCTTCATTTATTTAACAAAATGAACAATCACAAAATATTTTTTATGCAATTTGTGCTTTGGCAAAATAATAGGCGATTAGTGAATATCCTTACTTGCGTGAAATGTGCTTAGCGTGCGCTGGGGGATTACGTGGTCAAAGCTGTTGATAGCAAAATAAATTATCAAAAAATAAAAACGAAGCCATGAATTGAATTTTCACAGTATACATACATATATGTACATGCAATAATATATTTTATTGCATGGAAAGAGTTGGGTTTGGTTGTGGTTAGGAGAATAGCAAGCTTGAGCCTGTGTATAGAGGATATTAAGATTTTATTTGGAAGAAGTAAACTTTCTAAACAATTTTTTACAGTGATTTCTTTAAATGCTCTCGTTAAAGTTGTGATATTATCCATAGCTTTCACAATCATACCTTAACAAAGGGTTCACTTAAGTAAATATTAACAACTCAGAGCTAGTAGAGACTAGGTGGTAGACAATATAGAATTCCAGAAGTTATTCCGCCATTAATAAATGGTATCAGGGCAACAACGGGCGAAAAAGCGAGCTACTTGGGAGTCATTATGGACAAAAAGCTTTCATCTAAATCAATCAGAAGCTAGGATGAAGAAAGTAGCTACAACTGCAAATAATGGTGGGGCTCAAATGGGGATGCGGTTAAATCTCTGGCTATACACCGAAGTTTCAAGGCTGATTATGACGTTCGGTACATTGGTCTGTTGAGCAATAATGAAAAAAACTGCAGGGTAGGGAGTAAGGAAGGCTTGCAGAAATCAGCAAAAAATGCATCAGTGGATAGCTTAGAACAAAGCCAAGTTGGACACGAACACTATTTTACATATACTGTCATGAAGCTTGTTTTGTAAAATAAATCCGCTCTAAAAATTAGGCAATATGCACCAGTAATAAGAGGCATTCTAAGGTTTATAGTTTGTTCCAGTTCTTATCCAAAACCAGGGACATTAGTTTAAATATAAACTTAAATTTAATTCCCTACATTCCTCTCCCTTCCAGAAAAGAGTGGGAAAGAGGTAAGGAGGACAAAACGAGAATGGTCTCTTGGCTACCAGACAAATGGTATTTTACAAGCGGATATCACAGCAATTAAAGAAACCGATTTTATTCTGACAAGGAGTGTGATCACAACAAGAAATATATTTATATAACCAAGCGATTTTTATACACTAAACTCTTTAGAGAAAATGAAACGTTGCCTTGATCCGTTATTAGATCTAACAACCTATTTTGCGATAAAGCTGCAATGGGTTCGAAAGTACAGTGGTATCCCTGGGGACTATGAAACAGATAAACTAGCCTGGCATCACCTTACATCCCCAGAAAGGAGGTACTTTATATAAACCTGGCTAATTCCAGATACCTAATAGTCAAAATACAGCCGAGTCTCGGTGGAATCAATTCCTAACTTGCTCAACAACCAGGCAACTTTGCATGAATGGAATATGGGCCGCACAAGCTAACTAACAAAATTCAAAAGCAATCACATAAGAACTCTAGTAAGAGTGCAAACAGATCACTGTCTAATTGGTAGATATACCAGTTGGCAATTGTAAAAGTTGCCAAACGTTAGAGGAAAATCACAACTCTTGATCGAGGGCTTCTATGCGAAGTGCCGAAAGTTGCATATATAAAATTTTTCTTCTTGTTGTACTTCATTAGAAGCACAGAGTGGGTCAGCAACACTTATTAGAATTTAAATTTTAGTCCCGTGATTTTACAATTGACCTCCTGAAGGACCAGGCGCGTTGTTATTTTTCATATACTCAAATTGAATCATCCTAAAGTTTTCATTAATAAAAGATTAAAGAAAGATTAAAGGTATACCTACTTAAGCTACTCGATATTGGAGAGAGCTACCCAAATTCGACCTTCTTCTTCTTTATTGGCGTAGACACCACTTACGTGATTATAACCTAGTTAACAACAGCGCGCCAGTCCTTTCTTTCTTTCGCTACGTGGCGCCAATTGGATATTCCAAGCAAAGAGAAGTCCTTCTCCACCTGGTCCTTTCAACGGAGTGGAAGTCTTCCTCTTCCTCTACTTTCTCCGGCGAGTACTGCGTCGAATACTTTCAGAGCTGGTGTGTTTTCGTCTATTCGGACAACATGACTAGGCAGCATAGCCGCTGTCTTTTAATTCGCTGAACTACAAGTATGGCAATGTCGTCGTATGTCTCATACAGCTTATCGTTCCATCGAATGCGATATTCTCCGTGGCTAACGCGCAAAGGGCTATAAATCTTTTGCAGAACTTTTCTCTCGAAAACTCGCAACGTCGACTCATCAGTTGTTGTCATCGTCCAAACCACTGCACCATATAGCAGGACGGGAATAATGAGTAATAAAGTTTGGTTTTTGTTCGTCGAGAGAGGACTTTACTTCTCAATTGCCTACTCAGTCCGAAGTAGCACCTATTCGCACGAGTTATTCTGCGTTGGATTTCCAGGCTGACATTGTTGGTGGTGTTTACGCTGATTCCAAGATAGACGAAATTATATACAACTTCAAAGTTATGACTGTAAACAGTGACGTTTCAATATCATCGGCATACGTCAGCAGCTGTACACTCTTATAGAAGATAGTACCTTCTCTGTTGAGTTCTGCAGCTCGAACTATTTTCTCCAGAAGCAGGTTGAAGAAGTCGCACGATAGGGAGTCGCCTTGTCTGAAACCTCATTTGGTATCGAACGGCTCGGAGAGGTCCTTCCCGATCCAGACGGAGCTTTTGGTGTTGCTCAACGTCAGTTTACACAGCCATACCAAATTCAGACACCGCGGCGTGTCAGGCAGCTTCCAAATTCGATCAGTTGCGATAAAAAACTAGTATTAGTTGCCCTTCAGTATCTAAAGAAATCGTTGGAAAAGGGAACGATTTATATTGCTAATTGTATGTTGGAAGGAGCTCAGACTCCCACTTTTACATAGTAAAGAGAAAATATTCAAAAACTCCAGCTAAAGAAATATTTTCTTCTTTTGTTTTTTTTATTTGTTACGAACAAAGGAAAGAAAAATACAGAGATAAAAGAGAGAGAGAAAGAAGTTAGAAGTGCCAGATGTATATTTAACGAAATCAATTTTAAAAGTTTTTTGCTAACATCAAAACATCATGCAGAACATCATACTTCTGCAGTACAGTACCTCAAAAGCTTCATCACACTCGAAGTTTAATGTCTCTAATGTGTATAATTTAATTACATTGCTTTCATACTTACCTCTAATTAAATTGTAATCAATCGTAATATACCCATTTATGAGAATGAGTGAGTTTATTTAAACACCAGAGCTTCAACCGCCGATGTACGTGCTTGCAGCGACTACCAGTGACAACAGTTCCGGGGCCGCTCACTTATTTATGGGCATTGGGAAAAAAATCAATCATATCGAAATAAAATCTTATGGCAAACAATGCTCAACAATAGTTGTGTCGATAAATAAATTCGATGAGAGAGAATAACAACAGCAACAACAATTAATAGTATAATGTCATAATGTAAATTGCTGCAATAACAACGACAAAAATAAACAGCTACCGTTTGGATAGCTACTGAATCCTCGCGACACTAAAGTCTGCAGTTGCATCTGCTTTTGCCGGCTTTATGCATGGTCCGGCGCTGCGTGCCTTCCGCTCGATTGTGTGGCTTTAGAATTGCCTGGTTTATTTGACAACAGGGAAATTGTTACGACCACGAGTATAAAAGCTCACACACAGCCATATAAATATCAATACATATATTCATTAAATGGCATTAGGGTGAGAAAAAGTCTTAATTAAATGTGATATAAAATTTTGATTGTTGTAAAATCCACCTTAGCAGATATGTCAAGAGCTTCTTTATGATTCGTTTCACCAGTTTTTAGGAAGAAGTTCCGCTTATCTGAAGCAAGAGATTGCCTTATTATTGTGTAGATCCTAATCTGTGGGCATCCCTTGAAAACCCATTATTTAATCATCTCTTCCAAAACTCTGCCTTACAGCTCGGGACCTTAACGAAATAGGCTATCATTTGTATCACTTGAAACCTCTTACTGAAAACCATATTTTATACATAGAGAGCATACCAATGGTACGAAATAAGAATTCGACGTAGTGAATGGAGAGAAATAGAAGTAAAAGTATAGTACAATATATTATGTGATGTGAAACATGCGGTTTAAGAGACAGTGAATCAACTCAACATTATGGCAAAAAAAATACCACTTTTTAAAAACCATAATATTGGATATTGAATATCGAAGACTAAGAAAGTAAGGTCCGATGCAAAGTTTGTTCTTGTTAAAATTTTAAAAAATATTCCTTAATACCTAAATTTACGAGATACTGCTGCGTCCACAGTAGTAAGTCGCAGGAAAGGCGGAATCTAAGCGCAGACCTGGGTGTGGTTAATCAGGAAATATTTAGGTTGGTTATCTCACTTGGACATCTCCAACTCTGGTCTCCCAAATTTGATCAGACGGCTAATATCAGTGTCAGTTATGACTCTAGATTCGCTGATGGTATGATTGTCGAGAAGTTTCAACATCAATTTTGTAAAGACAGTAAGAACTTCTACGACTGCAGCATGATGAAATTTGTTAAAGGCAATTAGGTCAGTAGATCTCTCGTATCCTACTCTAGTTCAGAAGGATCTTGCAGTCGCATAAAGGCGGGTCGTCGACTAACTAAGCGCACGCGACGTCCATTAGTCCAGTGCTAAAACGCAAGATGCCAATATATATATATATATAACTCGGTCTTATTTCAATATGTGCGGGCTCAGGGTGCCCATTCTGGACAGCTCAACAGTTTTGCAGTGCAGTTGCCAGCAATTCCAGACAAGACACTCAAGCAAGATTGATGACGAAGCTTGAAGACAGGGCTAGCTTCGAGAGCACTGTAAGCGATCTCAGTGCTAGTATTGATTGCTGCTCTGCGGCCAGAGTAAATAGTAATTTCGTAGAAAGAAGCACCAATTAATTGCAGTACTGCCTGAGGAACTCTACAGTAGTCTGGAAGCCTTTAGTTAAGCTTAATGGAGAGCACGTTATAGCTTCTCACGAGTGTAGTATTTCGAACGCCCTCTACCAGACGAATATAAACCAAAAACACTTTCTTTGATGAACGTCCCCACCTTTTCCCTAAAGCTCTTCCTTACCAATATAAAACAACCGCTGCCTTCGTTACTCTTTCTTCAATGTTTGCCGGGAAAACTTTCTATCAATGATAAGCATTAGTTATTTCACCTTAATAACAGGTTGAAGACCTCAGCCTCCCAATGAAGGGAAAGAAATATCTAGATTAGATTAGATTTAAAGATAAGGAATGCACCGCGACCTTAGGTCCCTCTCCTAAATCACTAGCCTCAGCATATTGATAAAGTCCAATAGACCACCGGATGTTAGTGAGGCAATGCGATCCCTATCCGGAAACCTGGATCCAAGGGCCTTAATCCTGCGTCTACAGACTGCTGTGCAGTCGATTAGTAGGTGATCCAGAGTTTCAGGCTCCCTGTGGCAGAACCGGTAGTTAGCGCAAGAGGATAGGCCCAAGTTATACAGATGCCTATTCAGCTTGCAATGACCAGTATACAATGCGACCAGAAGCCTGAGTTTGTTCCTGGAAAGGTTAATTACAACTTTCAACCTGCTAAAGTTGTATCCTCCAACTAGCAACTTGGCATGTCTCATACCGTGTGTTTGTTGCCAATGCTCTAGACCAATATCTAAAACCGTTTAAATTTTCCTTGAGTTGACGGATAACCGGTTTCTATTTGCTCTACCTTACCCTTGTAAACCTTTCGTGATTTCTTTTTACTTCGCTATAACCGTCCCGTTGCCAATAAGACTAAATGTGGAATACTTGAGATTCGATTCCACCAAAAGATTTTCGAGCGCTTTAACCGCGGCCTCATTACTTAATTGCCATGCCTCTTACAACTAGTTACCTTCAAGGATCACTGAACATTCATCCAGAAGAATTTTTTCGAAATATAGATCACCCTAGTGTGAATTTACATATTCAACATAAAATTATTCAATTCGAAGTGCGTTTTTATATTGCATATGTAGTTAAACTTTTATATTTTACCGCTTTTCAAAATGTGTTTTAATTTTATTACCAAATTCTCTATTAATTTTGCAAACAGCTGATTGAATTCGTTTCATAAAACAGTGGAACATTTATAGTTTCTCTGCTATTAAACTTAGAAAGAAAATTATATAAATTTTTGTTGGATAATAAACAAGCGTTCTAGAGAATAATCAGAGCGACAACCTTTTGCATTAGCAGATGGATCAAAATTATTTCGTTAGCCAACCAAGAAGTACAGTTGTGGAGTGAACGAATGAATATACTTACCTATAAAGCGCCTAAATATATGCATTCCTTTCCCATTTCAATAGAGCGAATTCCCCTACTTTTACAACTTCGACTCAATACTCACAGCCACGACGATTCATGAATACGTCGAAGTCTTTAGTGCTTCTTGCAGAACCGTCTTGAAAGTTCAAGTTCTCTGAAAGTTAAGAAAAACAAAATCAACACCTTTTGATGGACATTGATACCATGGGGGACCAGATCTTCAAGTAGAAGACTGTTCATCAAAGCACTAAAACAGTACCAGCGGCGACTGGGCGCTATACACGACACGATTTCCTATACACAAGTCAGAAATAAAGACGGCCAAGGAGAAATCGTTCTGCAAAAGTGGATAGTAGTGCCACGAAACTTCCAGACTTAGACGGACTCTTGCGAAAAACCTACTTTTACGGTTTACTTGGAAATCTGGATGAATATTGGACTTCGTGTGAGTGAGTAAATGACACAACTACTCACTTTCCAAACAATTAGTCTACGGAAGTAGTGTCCCTCGAAGAGCTTCAGAAGGATGGCTCTTCTTAGACATTCTGAATGAGTGACACCTCACACGGATGTTAAACTCGTTACTACCAATCAAATTATCGGAACTGGATGCCATCATACCTGTGCAACTTCAGCGGGCGGCAAAGCTGTCAAGCAGCAGTTTGGTCGTCACCTACCCAAACTATATTAGATAAAACCACATCAATCCGAAGACCGGTAAAAGCTGTTATATAAATGCCAAGCATTTCAGACCCCCTAGCCTTTCGTTGTTGTTTTTTTTTTTGAAAGCGCTGGAATGCCTTACGGGACTGAAGCTCAGGCGCATTATATAAAGCGAAATAATATTTGGGGTTCAGCATGTCTACAGCATAGGTAGGTCGGTAGGTACTGCCCTGCACGCCGTTGTGTCATGGCTGAAGGGAGCATTATTGGATAAAAAAAATAAGCGTGGGAACATTTATCGTTTGATCTCAGAGGATATTATCATATTTAACCAAATTGCTTGTCAAAGGCCAAGAGTTCTTTCTAAAGATTTCAATTGGTTATAAAGTTAGTGAGTTCACTAGTAACAATCTGGTCTTAGGTTATATTATAACTGAGTCAGGCAAGTGTTTTTGTCTCCATATATACATATATGTATATCTTTATTTTCTGTCTTAGTTCGTTTCCCAGAACTCAATGAACTCATCCAACGAATGTCCATATCCCTTTTTGTAATATAAATATTTGTAACAGTTTCGTTCATAATTTACAGTTCGTTTAATTTCAGCAATTTTCATTGACCAAAGACAAACGGCAGAGGAGAAAAAGAGCTGTGAAAAAAGTAAAATGAAATAAAATGTAAGCGAGTTAAAAGTGAATTACTGATATCCGTGCAATAAATTAAATTAAAAGCTACACCTTTTGGCCAGCCAAACTGTGCGGTAGATAAGTGCCGGATGACAATAATTATAAACCAGATGAGCGAAAGGATAAAATGAAGAATGAGCGTAAATGGCGGAATGGTATTAAAGATTTTATTAATAGCTGACAGGTGGATAATTTAAAAGCAGGAAGTAATAAAAATAGATAAAATTATAATTACACGTGGCAATGTGAGAGTTGTGAGGAGTAGAAGAGGGAGACAGAAGCGCAGCGTGTACAGAAAACGCACAAACATACACAATTTTTTCGTTGAATCGCCGATAAAATTCAGTAAATGTATGGTGGTTAGACCGAAGTAAGTAATCGGTAAAATTGACCATCCTCGGTCAAACGATCTTCTGCCCAATCTGCGAACTGTAGAATAGTGAATAGCGACCCATTTCGTAAATTTTAGACTTTTTACTGAATATCTGTCACTTTCCGAATGGTATTTGACGTTTCCAATGTCGAAATATAGATAATTCAAATTTAAAACGTTAGATGGCCCACCCTATATCAGATGTTTGCATGTATATGAAATTATGGTAAAAGAGCAGTATGTGGACTTAAAGATTTGAAAACTTTTTAGGAGTAATTTGGGATTCTAATAAGTCTAAGATATATTCACGCCTAATTCTTCACTTTACTATAATTATGTTCTCAACCTTGCCTCGGTTGGTTAGCTGATGAATGATGGCTAACTAACCGAAGCAAGCTGATGGCTAACTAACCGAGCCATGATAGAATACATGTGTCTTTTAAAGTTCAGGCTGAAGGCTGGTCTTCTACAAAAGTAATGTTCCCGCGTCTCTCATACTCCGCACATGCCCTACATTAAGCCGATTCCACTTTTCCAATGTTCTGAAAGTGGGATTTTAAGGTTAGTTGCCCGGTGATGACCCCTATAATATCGCTACGTTATGTTTTGCCTAGAAGTAGAGGTTTCTAGTTTGATAACAATCAACACTACCCCAAAGTTAATTTTCGATATATCTTTCAAGACCTAACATATTCCTCTAAACTCCATTGGTTCAAAAAACCTTCGAAGGAGCTGAACGGTCTGGAAATGGCCTTAGCGGAATTGGGTCTCCAGTTACCCGCGCGCATGTCTTTTTATTTCCTTCCATTCCTATATACCCGTTACCCAAGTGATTTGAACCGATTTACCTACTAAGTGTCTACTTACCGGTCGCTTGATTGTCCACTAGAAGGTTTATGGACTTTCTGGTTAAAGCTGAAGCTCACTTGATACCTTATTTTATGATAAGAATTTCGGCATGGAAAACTCATTACTTTGAGATTACGTTCTGTGTACGGATTCCTATAGAGGAACTGCTACATAAGAAGCTCGATGCTATTTCACCCTTTGTTTCGTCGGTGAATATACACATTTCGCCGCTGGAACTGTCGATCACAGTTCTATTGTTTTATTCTATCTACTGGGGAATTAAAAGATTGTGTTTAGTTCCTCATGGATCTACTTTTCTCAGTCGCATTACCAATTAAGCCCTCGTTCATTAACATGAACCATGACCGTGATGACGCCGAGTAGACTCCAATGGCTCAATAACATATTAAGCCTTCATTATCGCTTACGATTACGCGGCTTCTGCTCAAGTTTGCCAGCGTCCTCTATTCCCTTACTTTAACCATCACGTTGTCGCCCATAAATTTTTCAAATTTAATTCCCACTTGAACACGCTTAATTCGTCAACACTTCATTAAGCAGTCAGCAGTAGCCAACAATAATAACTACAACAATAGTCTTTACGACTTTTAGTCTTGCTAAAGTATGCAAAAAGAATAAAAACATATAAGCAAATGACGCAATAAAGTTTTCATAAGACTTTATAAGTTGGCACTTCGCTCGTTGCGTTAGCGGAAGTGGCAAGTGCGAGCCGGAAACAACGCCATAAGTCAAAGCACTGACAAATGGAATGCTTTTTTAATTCACAATAACAAAAATTATCTAACTGCTAACAACTACTTTTGAGACTGCCATTTGCTTTTACAATTCAACTCAAATTGCTACTCAACAATGCTCCTAGACGCAGTCGCTCATTAATGCTCATTACTCATTTGCCGCGACATCACTGAAGTGGCGCGCTATTAAAATGGCTTGAAGTGTATTTGCGCGAAGTGGTAAAAATTTCCAAATTTTGTGGCGGCATGTATTTTTGTCACTCTAGCAATCGTGAATAGAGTGCAGTGTTGTAAAGCGTAAATAACATTTATTTTTAAGACTATGATGGAATTTTAGGAAACTTTATATTTGATAACATGAGCCTTTTATATAGTTCTCTCTTTCTCTTTCTTATGTCTTCAGTACGTATATAATAACTTCTCAACGCCCAAACATGCGTCGTTTGTGCTGCCATACTTACCATTGTCAATTATATTTTTAGAATATCACATGCGATTTTAGATATTTGAGAAAGGAAAATAGGAATCATAGAAGCTACTAGCATTGGGAAGTGACAAATTTTGCTTTGCATAGCTTATGACAGCTTACAACTCCATTAACTTCACGCATTGAGAGATTTTCTCACTTCCGAAGCCGTTGAAAAAATGAGATGGGTAGGGCTGTTACGCCTATGTACATATGTAGTTTTTATGACAAGATACTATGAATTATTAAATTCTGGAACGTCTTCTTTATTCTGCCTGGTTTTAACTGTTTCGTATTGGTTCTTAGTGGCTGCCCTTATTCTGACTAGTTTTCAATAGTTCTCAGTCTCATTTCTCGGTGCCTCTCACTACCTCTGTCTTCAGAGAAGTGAAGGTCTTCCTCTTCCTCTGCCACCGCATCATAAAATACTTTCAAAGCGGGAGGGTTCGCATCCGTCTGGACAACATCTTCTAGTCAGCGTAATCACTCTCTCTCGATCCACTGAACTATTTCAATATCGCTGTATACATATCTCATACAGCTAATAGTTCCATTGACTGCGCTATTCGCTGTTGTAAATGCACAGAAGACCACTGATCTGGAGCCAACTCTATCGTCCATTAGATATTGTCTTTGTCCTTACATCCGCGCTATATAGGTAGGTAGGAAAGAGTGCTGCCCTTCGGGCTCAATTAGAGCTGGTAACGCCGTTTGGATAAATTATTGTAAAACCTTATCCTGATAACACATTCGATTGAGGTTATTTATCTCAGTAGCTTTTTGTAAATAGAGATTCAAGGTTCGGTAGCTGATGGATTCCTTTAATGTGATTTCGGATTTGTGTTAAGTCTAAATACTGGCAGAGAAAGTGAAAAACCGTTTCTTTGCTTCCTTCGAGTTTGCAGCTATGTATATACATTAGCGCCTCCAGGACCTTCAGCATGAAGAAGGTGAGGCTTATTATTGTAAAGCCTTTAGTACTGTCTTATGTTCTTCTATCTCTTTTGGTATGAACACCTCTTTCACTCTTTTCCAATTTCTTGGGATACATGTAAGCTGGAAACTAGCCATATAGATCCTTTCAAGCCATACAACCAAAGGTTCCTTCTGGAGCATTATGGTAGTATTTCCATCTGGACCAGCCGCTTTAAATTTACATCTTGAACATTGATGAAGTTGTTACTAATATTGCTTATTGATAACTTTTTTGTTCCTATCCTCGCGAATTTATCCCATGCTGTTCTTCCAGAATTTCGATGTTGGGGATGAGTGCTGGATTTCTCTTAAATGCTGAAGAGTTCCCAGGAGTGATTTGACTTAGATGGTTCCTCGGAGACCCTCCAGTAATCAACGATCATGCTATCTGTTTCTGTTGAATATGTGAGATACAGGATTTTCTCTCAGCCTTAAAATCCATCCAAACTTTGGAAAATAATTGTTAGTTACATATATGGAAAAGGTTGTTTGTAACAAACCGAACTTATTACAATATCTACAGAGTTTTATATAAACCCCATATAATATCTTTATATGACAGTAGGTTTATATGTATCAAGCACCAATGAAGATATCGATCTCCAACTTTGCAATGTTGATGGTCCACCATCTCACGTATGAAAATTGTCGAAATCGGACCTTAACTTTTTAAGGCATCAGATACCGTATATACTCCAGTTGCCTTTGTGAGACTTGGGCTTAAACCACATGTCCCCATTATAATGACTTCCGATTCACTGGTTGACTTTTCCCCAATATGGAAGATATAGCTGAGTCTAGGTTAAGGCAATCCCTAACTTGTTTAGCTAGCAAGCGAGCATGGCAAGAATGGAATATGGGTCGCACTTGCCGACTCTTAATATGTAAAGGAAAGCACTTAAGAATTCAAGCATTAACTGTTTACTACCTGAAGGTTGGGTACACCATGTAATGACTATTTTAGCAGCTGTCAGGAGATAGAAGAAGAGGGGATTATAAACCAATGTTGAGCTTTATCTAGGAAAACAACCGCAATTATAGGTCGAGGATTTCTTGACGACATTTCGGGTTTGCACAGATAAGGCTTTTTGTACTGACGAACTTCATCAGAAGAGCGGGATGATTCGCAAAGTAGCCAAAATAGTGAAAGGATTTTAATCCCAATAGTTTCGCTGAGCCTCCGAAAGGTCCAGCGGCGTCGTCATATAGTCAGTTTACCTATCCGCCTCACTTTTGAGGTATCGAACTGAAATTGTACATACGTCCTTTTCTCACCAAGAAGTTGCTCAACAGTCAGTGATGCAAATATCGGATCACTATAGGTAGCATATAGCTACCCTATAAAAAGAACAACTGAACTCAAATCCTCTTATGGGAAGCAAAGTATATTCACGAATTTTGGCACAGATTATTGTGTAAAGCAATGTTGCAATAACCGAAGAAAAAATATCAAAATCAAGTTGAAGTTTGTTTTGTGAATGTTATTATGACTTCGGTGCAACCGATGTTAACTTTAAATCTAAATTCATAACCACATTTTGCAATTAATCCACCAAAACCGAAACTGTTCATCATCGACCACAAGAGCCACAATCATTTGTCCAATTTTCGGCTATTAATTTAAATTGAGTATTTAACGCAAAATTATATAAAATACAGATATATGTATATAAAAGTATTTAAGTCGATTACCTTAAATTACTTGCCAAATCTCCAAATAATATAAACTCATTATTTAAAGGAATTAAGTGAAAACCGAAGCGAAATCCACCAAATTCACAAAATAAAGCCTTTAAACTTTATGACAGCCGCGAAAGAGTGAGATAGAGAGAGCGTGAGAGTGTTATAGCACTAAACAAACAGCGACCGAGCATTGCTTGCCGCAGAGCAGACAGCAGTGGTAACCCAACCAGCAACCAGCAACCGTACACAAACCATCGGAGGCCACGTAGTACGCATTGAGGACAGTCGAACCTTTCGAGCGCCGCTAAACCCGGCTAAACAGCGCCGGCGAAAGTGAGTGTGGAAGAAATTGTGGTTCATAAGCCCGCACAACCGCACATACATTAACACTCACGCCAATGCTAGCTAATATTTAATTAACTTACTGTAATTAAGCTGATTCGTTGGTTGTGGAAGAAAGCGGTCCGCTGCTGATGGTGAGCTGAGCTAAGCTCAAATGTAATACCCCACACAAGCGGGTGTATAGACAGTATAGTGAACGAAAGCGTAAATAGTTTTAAATTTATCAACATTTCCAATTTTAATCCATTATTACTAGCAAAGCGAAAAACTGTAAATATCTACAGTAAGTAAGTGAGGGCAACGGAGAGAGGTGTAGGAGCAACAAAATTACTATCATCAGACAATGCTGGCGCAATGGGAAACAGCTAAATGTGGAAATTAAGCTCACTGAAAGCGATAACACAGCTAATGATGATGATAGGGCATGATAGGTGGGAGGCGCAGTGGTGAGTTGGTCGGTTGGATTAATATTTTGAGGTTAGTGGGATGATCAGTGGGGTCATAGACGATGCGGGCTTACTACTACTTCTCTATGAAGACCTGCTGGAAATGTGAACTAAAATTGAGGACGCTAGAAGTCGGGACTTTAAACACCAAACAAAGTTGAAAAAATAAATAATTTCTTTATTCAAGATCTTCTTGAAAGTCTGTAAGTAAATGTGTTTTAATTTTTATATACCCGGGTTCACCTTCATGGAGATTTGGATAGAACATGCAACCACACTATCGTAAGATTTTTATAACCTCGCTATATTGTTTCATCGTTGCTCTCAATTCATTGGGGGCTCTTAATGCAAATAGTATATCCGTTATGCTGTTTTGTAGACAGTCGTTCAAGGTTTGCTGTCTGTTTGTACAAATTGCGTATTGAGTTCTCTCTTGATCGTTCCTAGCGGCCATAGTATTATTTACTGCGCCTCATATGCGTCTAGAGTAGCTCTTAGCTTTACCAACTCGTCTGTTTATTCGCTGCCGAAAATGCTCCTGTATTCTCCTCTTCTTCTTTACTCTGGCACAGACACCGCTTACACCATTATAGTTAAGTTAACAAAAGTAGGCTGTTGATAATTTTTTATTGGGGGCGTTTTTTACGTGACGGGTCCCTAACCCAGCGTGTAACCCTTAGGAGGGATAGCTTGCTTTCTCACTGTAGCCCGCTTACAAACGAATGTTCTTTGGCTATCCAGAGTATACATGGTTTAAGAGCGGAAGTCGTGACTTGCTTGGGCCATATGTAAAATAATTGTTTCTGGCCCCTCCCATGTAAATGGCAATCACAGAACTTTCCCCACTTGCGTGAACTTATTCACATGACTCCATCGTCTATGATCTGTGACCAGGAACTCTAATTATGGACAAGTGGAGTTGACATGTCAGAGGGTCTAATGACTTTCTGCAATTGTTAAATACGTTGGAATTAATTTCTACCGTCTTCAAAGCCAAACAATGCCACCTAGCTATCCGTTGGTAAGGTTGCTTTCTGTAACGCTCTATAGTTATTCAATATAAATCCACAAAACTTTTCCATGCCTTATACTTCCGCTTGGAAGATGGTAACTTTGTTTAGTACACGAACAGAGAGAGAGAGAGACAGACAGATGTCAAGATCATTGGAGTCCCTACTCCGCAGTGTATTCTAGGATCATCGGTATATATAGACTACTAAATCTCTTCTTTCCTTTATCCTCAAAACAGAACTTGATGGTACAAGATAAAGACTGACTATATTACTATTCGTTTTTATCTCAGTTTTTCCTTAGATTAATCCCTATTAGAGCTTCGGAATATATTTTACTTCCTCTGGCGCGAAATATATTTATTATTTTTGAGAGAGGAACAAATCACTCATCTCTGCATACTTTTGGGGAAATTTTTTCAAAAGAAAGCTTTTTCGAACTCTATTAGGGTCTGCTAAGTCATATAAGAAACAATATTATTTTGCAATGCTTTACAAAGCTCCATGCACTTTTCAGCACAGATTCAAAAACCCTAAAAATAAATTTCTCAATGGGTGCCTTTAACATCCTAAAATTTCTCGCCTGTAGCGAACCGGCTTTGAAGATAACAGTAGTAGTGGTAGAGAAAACATGTAGAGAGGCTCCCTTTACATAAATACAAGTAAGTGTGTAAGTATTTAAAAGTATATAAGAATAGCGTAGCGGGGTTCTGGAGGTGCTGTGCGTGGATGACTTAAGCTGTGGGACATAATGACGCTTATTGCTTTTTAACACAATTTTAATCCTTGCCATAAAATGCAACACTAATTACCGTTAATACAAGCGCCCTCGCTGAAACCCGAAATTTAAACACCAACACAAACATAGACACAAATACAAGCACACAACGTTGAAAAAAAATACGACAGCCAGACTAAAGAACCGAAGAACCGAATAAGAAAAACAAAATGACTGAAAAGAAAGCATAATAGGCAAAAGGAAGAGGGCACAAAACTTGCTTAAAAGGAAGCTGGGCCATCCGAGTGGAGCAACAACAATAAAATGGTGGCAGTGAAGGTGTTGACTATTGAGTCGTCGCCGAGAAAAGCGAAACAGCAACACAAAAGCACTTCGAAAGAGAAAGGCAAACATTAACCCACTTTATTAAAGCCACGCCATAATTTATATACGCAATGCAATAACAACAACAAAAACAAAAAGAGCAGCATAGAAAATACACAAATTATCAACAATGAGGCCATAGCAAAAACAACAACAGCGCACACCAAACGCAATTAGCGCAAAACAAAATGGCGTGAGTAGGCAAGTGGTGGGCATTGACAAAAGCGAACGCCGAAGCAACAATAAATTAGCGCGATAAATAGGCCGACAAAGCGGCAAATGAGCAACGGACGTTAAGTGGCTTGTTTTGCGCGGAAGCCCAGCCGGACTTAGCCGAAGAATATTCATTTATGTCTGTGTGCTTGTGCAGGCAGTGCGGATTTGTTGTTATCGCCTTTTTGCCGATTTCCATTCTTGCGCATTACTTTTTGCGCTCTTCGGAGTTGCCATCCTTTTGTGCACACCAAATAATACGCACTTGGCACAACAAAGTTGCGGTCAATGTAAACACTTTTCATTCTCGGCAGCGGCACGTCCGCAGCGCGGCTATTCGGTTATGCTTGCTGTTGTTCTTATGAAGTTAATGACCTGACTTTCATTGTGGTGCTGCACACTTTTTTTGGATTCCGGTCTTACCCGTCAATTCATTGTTCTAATATGCACTTATTCCACACAATTAATTTTATAGCTGGACATGGACTAAGAGTTTGCGGTTTGAATGTGAATTAAGTTAGACTTAAAGTGAAATATAATATTATTATAGTGAGACTTAAGCCGAAAGTCCTAAGTCTATTAATCCCTTTTATGTTTTTTATGTTGGCCGAGCGGTTTTTTGGATCGCCGTAATATATTTAATTAAGTACATTTGAAAATGTTGAGTAGAGCAGGCGGTCAGCTGTGCTCGGTAGAGTGAAAGAAAAATCTTTAATATTAACTTGACTCAATCAATTAACAAATGAGCACCTAATACCATTGGGTATATAACTATATGTATTTCGTTCCAAGAGCTGGCGTAATTTGATTATCATTCAATTTTTCTACTTTTCCGAACATGCTTTGAAAAGGTTTCTGCGTCTCTTGCTCTAATACAAATGTCGAACTTTATGCCTCAAAAAGTCGTTTTGTGTAGATATATTTTCCTTACTTTAACATGAAACAAACTTCAACCAAGTCTTTACATTTTAGTGAATGTTTATTAAAACTGTGCTTTATCGAAGTACCCAAAACGGATTTCTTCTTTTTCTTAATTGGCGTAGACACCGCCTACGCGGTTATAGCCGAGTTAACAACAGCACGCCAGTCGTTTCTTCTTTTAGCTACGTGGCGCCAATTGGATATTCCAAGCGAAGGCAGGTCCTTCTCTACTTGGTCCTTCCAACGGAGTTCCATTGAATGCGGTATTCGCCGTGGCCAATGCGCAAAGGACCATAAATCTTTCGCAGAACATCATCGGTTGTTGTCATCGTCCAAACCTCGGCACCATATAGCAGGAGGGGAATCATGAGCGACTTATCGAGTTTGGCTTTTGTTCGTCGAAAGAGGACGTTACTTTTCAATTGCCTACTCAGTCCGAAGTAGTACCTGTTCCAGGCTGACATTGTTGTTGCTGTTAATACTGGTTACAAGTTAGACGAAATTTCTAATACTTCGAAGTTATGACTGTAAACAGTGACGTGCGAGCCAAGTTACGAGTGCGACGACTGTTTGTGTGATGACAGAAGATATTTCGTCTTGCTCTCATTCACTACCAGACCCATTTGCTTCGCTTCCTTATCCAGTCTGGAGAAGGCAGAGCTAACATCGCGGGTGTCGAGGCCAATGAGATCAATATCATCGACAGCAGTTGTACACTCTTATAGAAGATTGCACCTTCTCTATTTAGTTCTGCAGCTCGAACTATTTTCTGCAACAGCAGGTTGAAAAAGTAGCACGATAAGGAATCGCCTTGTCTGAAACCTCATTTGGTTTCGAACGCCTCGGAGAGGTACTTCCCGATCCTGACGGAGCTTTTTGGTGTTGCTTAACGTCAGTTTACACACCCGAATCAGTTTTGCGGGGATACCAAATTTACACATTACGGTATAAAGGAAGTTCCTTTTCATGCTATCAAAAGCATTTTTAAGATCGACGAAGATATGGTGTATGTGGATCCTCTTTTCACGGGCTTCTTCCAAGATTTAGCGTATGGTGAATACTTGGTTGATTTTCCAGGCCTAAAGCCACACTAATAAGAACAAATCAGTTTGTGGACGGTGAGCTTTACTCTTTCTCACAATACGCTCGATAGAACCTTATACGCGGTGTTGAGGAGGCTTATCACACGGAAGTTGTCGCAGATTGTGGCGTCTCCTTTTTTATGGATTGGGCATAGCACACTTAAATTCCAATTGTCGGGATGCTTTCGTCTAACCATATTTTACAAAGAAGTTGATGCATGCTCCGTGTTTGAATAGCTCGGCCGGCAATCCATCGGCGCTTGCCGCTTTGCTGTTCTTCAGGTGGGCAATTGCTGTTCGAACTTCTTCACTGTCGGCCAATGGAACGTCTACTCTATCGTCATAGATTAGGAAATCGGGTTCGCCTTCTCCTGGCGTTGTGCGTTCACTGCCATTCAGCAGGCTGGAGAAGTGTTCCCTTGACAATTTAAGTATGCTCTGGGCACCGGTGACTAGATCACCTTTGGGGGACTAAGTGCATTACTCAGTGAATATTGCTACCAAACTCAAGAGTTCACTAACGGGGAGAAGAGAGTTATCGGCGTATAAGACGCCCCCTTTGTTGACAAGTTTCCCAGGTTTCAGTAGTGGGACCACTCTTTCGATTTTCCACTCTATCCCATTTTCCTCTTGGTGAGGAAGCTTACACCCATCGAGACTAAGTGCTTCAACTTTTGCATGTTTATTCCATCAAGGCCAGTGAATTTGGAAGATTTTGCCTTCTTGATGACACTCTGTACCTCCACATCGGTGAAAGTAAGTGGTGAGCAGTCTTTTGGCATTTTGCGCAGCCGTCGATGTATTAATCGTTTGGCTTTGTCTACCGCATAGTGCAGTGTAAATTGCCGGCAAAAATAGCTGACGCACTTATTCGGATCTGAAGAGGCATGGGAATTGAATTGAACTCGGGCGTCATGTCTCATGTTATTGGACAAAGAGCCTTGACAGCAGTACAAAATTTGCTCACGGTAGTGGAAAAGTTGCATGACCTCAAGTGCTCTATCCATGTTGTCCGCTTGAGTTGGTTTACTAATTGCCGAATCTTCAAATTGAGATCCCTTATTAGGGGATTACAGGAAACGGCATGGCTTAAGCTGTGACGCTAAAACTTTTGCTTCGACTGGGACATTGGGGACAAGTTTCGCAATTCTTCGAGCCGGGATTAAACGAGCGATAGTAGCTGGAATCACCTTATGGAATTGACGCTCACCAATGATTACATCCGTAGGATCCAGTTCCTTTTATTAAAGTTGGCGAAGGTACGGTTGTCTACAGAAATAAACTCGCGAAGTTTCTAGATCATTTTAGTTAAGGGCAAGTGGTCTGATTCAAGAGTTAGCATAGATCACCAAATTATGCTATTTATAAAACCACCACTAGCGATTGTAATATCAGGCGAGCTACTTCAGGAGCCTATAATTCTGATGGCCACTTCGACATTTATTGCGCAGAATGTCGCTTCGTCTATCACTTCCGTCAGCTCCATCCTACTACGATTATTGGATTAACGGTTTTCACCACGAAGTAGGGCACATATTTTCGGGTGATATCCTGTAGGGCAACTTGAAACTCGGGATGTGTATATGTTAATTATTTCAAGCTCAACATCGTCTGACCGGATAGCTATACCCTGACATTCAGCGCTGGTATCCCTGCGGTAGACCTCCATCAATATCCCGCTCTCAATCCTTACATAAAATTTTGAAACCTGCACAACTCAGAAGGTCTGAGCAGTAGTTTAACTTGATTTCTTAAACCGCAGCTATCCATAAGCATTGCTGAGCAACCCTGCTGCAAGACGTTGCCAATGCCAGCACGAAGATCCAAACCATCTCTGAAAGAACAGCCTTGGCTGGATAAATTCCGGATCAAGTCCGGTAACGTAGAACTGTCCGTCATGGGAAATGACGCTAAGGTTATACTCTGTCTTTGGTAGAATGAGAAAGGCGTACTATAATAGCTCCAAAATTCGGATTATTTCATTAATAAGTAAGAATAAATTATTAAATCGAAGCGAAGGATTGCAGAAATTTGAGATTCTAGTTCTAAATTTCAAAATACAAGTTGTAGTAGTTTTCTAGAAATTCATTTTTGTTTTACATGGAACGTTTAATTTAGCATAGTTAGAACTATTCCGTTTAATTCCAAATGACCGATGTGTATGGTCTGGCGTTGTCCTGTTGGAACACAATTCATCTCCTATTGGCCAAAGCTGACCGCTTTTCGGCGAATTCGTCTTTCCCCCACCAAACCCTGGATACAGATCACTGAAACTATCTATTGGAACGATAAAGTATTTTCTTTTACTAGACCATATAGCTTTAAACTATAAACGATTTTTTGCCAAACACACTAAAATG
The DNA here is from genome assembly GCF_023373825.1 of Bactrocera dorsalis. Taxonomy (NCBI): domain Eukaryota; kingdom Metazoa; phylum Arthropoda; class Insecta; order Diptera; family Tephritidae; genus Bactrocera; species Bactrocera dorsalis. Next base: position 20,801,754 of record NC_064305.1, on the reverse strand, counting down.
ATCCAACGTATTCTTGTTTGTAAATTCATGTCAACTCGAAACCCTAATCGATAAAACTTAGCTCGTTTATGACATTCTGTTGTTCATTTCCCTTACAAAAAGACTAGAACTTAGAAGCTCTTACTAATTACTCCATCTTTGGAACTAAGAAATATTCAATAGTAAGGATTGTTCACAAATCGATCTGAACACATTTGACACTTTAAGATTGTTTTTGTTTCTTGAAATGCGATAAAATTACTTGACAGGTAGAATGAAAAGGTCTACTTGATTCTTTTAGAATATCGAGAATCGACTTGCATTAAAAGCGTATCTTTGAAAAGAACTAAGGATGCTAAAAATCTAAATTGAGTTTCGTTTGTAAGTTCCTGTATTCCTGTTTTAATTCTACCCTTATTAATCAAATTCTAAGCGATAAAGTGAATACTGAAAACTGATCAGAATACTTAACAAGCATTTTAAACTTTGGTTAGCAGAATTCCGTCTGCATTCTTGTATATATTACTTTGCCCAAAAAATAAAAAAGAATAACTTATTTATTTTGAAAATTCTTAATTTATTCTTCCAAATCAATTTCATCCCCTTCAAAGTAATTCTCTCCCGATGCAATGCACTTATGCCAACGAATTTTCCAATCTTCGAAACACTGGTTGTAGTCTTTTCCGGGATGGCCTTCAGTTCCGTCTTCGCTGCAACTTGAATCTTCTCTTTCGTATAAAAACGGTATCCCAGGAGCGGTCTTTTGAGATTGGTGAACAGCCAGAAGTTGGACGGCGCCAGATCAGGTGAATACGGTGGTTGCGGAACGATATGGGTTGAGTTTTTGGCGAAATGATCACGAATTACTAGTGCAGTATGGGATGGTTGGAAGGAATTCATAATGCACAACACCACGATAATCGAAGAAACTAGTCAACACGACCTTGATTTTTTAGCGACTTTGGCGCAATTTTTTTGGTCTCGGCTCTCTTTTGGCACGATATTCGCTCGATTTGTCGGTTGTTTCGGGGTCGGAAGTATAGATCCAAGTCTCATCGCCAGTTATAATGCATGCATGGTAGTCGGAAAGCATCGTTTCACACACTTCAACGCGACGCATTTTTTCCAAAAAATTCAATGTTTTCGGTACCAGTCGAGATTTGACGCGCTTGATGCCCAAACATCCTTCAAAATGGTATTGGCTTAGTCTTTCGATATGCCAACTTCATCAGCAAGGTCTCTAATTGTTAATCGATGGTTTTTCAACACCAAATCTTTGATTTGTTGAACGTGAGCTTCGTCGGTTGAGGTTGATGGTCGCCCTGGACGCTCTTCGTCTTCGACACATTCACGGCAGGCTTGGAACTCACTATACCACTTGTAAACATATTTTTTAAACGTAGCCTCATCACCAAGCTTTCTGCACCATCCTCAGCGTATCCGCAGCAGAAAATTGATTCCGTAAACAAAATTTAATGTAAATTCTTTGCTCAACAAATTTCGACATCGAATATGTTGACGAATATGTTGACATGAAATTTGACATAAATGTGACTGACAGTACTGCCAACCTAAAAAAAAAAATTCGACGCGCGCAGTTTAAATTCAAATCAAGTCACCTTTTTTGGGCACAGTATTATAATAAATAATTTTATACTCGTGTATTTGATCTCTCCCATTGGTTACACAGCATTCTTAGTATGTAACGCGTGATCCAAGTAGAGCTAATTTTTTCAATATCCTTTTTTTGACAGATCATGTTAGTTTTGTTTAGCATTGTTTGGCATTTTATCATGGAAAGACTTACGCCTGAACTACTTTTACAAATCGTTCAACTTTGTTATCAAAGTATAAATATTTTCGTTAATAGGATGAGAATTACAAAGCTTTAAGTAACAACGGACAAATATATATTTCTTCATAGCATACTTTTGGGCCCACTTGTTGATTATTCTAAAATTAATTAATAATATAAATTTAAATTTAAATTTAAATTAAATATTTATAATTTATAATAAGCAAGCTTAGAATAAAAAAGTCTTCAATATAAAAGTATTCAATATTTTTAAGTTGAGTTGTTTTGCACATATTATTTGGTATCTCCATTACAGCTGCCATTACATACCGCTCTGTCACTCAGATATAAGCCACTTTTCATGCGATATCTTTTTTATCTGTCTGCCTATAAAGCCAATAATACCGCTGCTGAAATGTGGTCATTTAAATTGTAACTCTTTTTGACTTTTTTCATAGGACTTTCGACATTTTTGTTGCTATCGCACTTGGTTTTTGTTTTCATTGCCGATTCATATTACTTTTGTTTTAAGCTTTGCTTGCGTTGCCTTTTATATTCAGAGAACCGTTTTGTGGTTTTAGGCGCCGTAATGTAGATTAATTTGGCCGATATGATAACATAATTTGTTAACACTCTTCAACGGCGATTTCGGGCTTAAAATACTACATGATTTGGCCAGAGTGAAAAAGGTCAGCTTTGGCAGTGGATTGCGGCTGAGCTGAAAGGGATAACAGTTGGGTATTTGATTGCGGTTTTTCATGGGTGGCTAATAAACAAACAAGAGGCAGCGATAAACGATGCTAAAGATTTTGTGGCGAAGATAATATTATGATTTAGTGGCAGGAAAATATGAAAATTTTTGTAAAGGCAGGAGTGAGAGTGTGAGAATGGGATGAGCGGGACATTAACTGTAATTGGCTTAAGCAGACACTAATGTCACAGCGCACATATTTATATGTCATTTAGCAAGAGTTCACTTAAGGTCTTGAGTTGTGGGTTAAAATGAAAGGAGAATTTGTCGTATATTACTTAATGAGGGGAAAGATTTTTTTTGAGATCTTAAGTGTTAGTCTTGTCAGGATCGCGCTTTTCTAACTTCTTCTTTCGAGCTATGTCTTTAATTACTATTCAACTATCGACACAAGAGCTTCCTTTAATGAACAGAATGATCATGATTTTTTACTGAGGTCTCCATAAAAAGTTTGATGATTGTGGCTTTGCAGAATCTTATGCACTGATACTTCGAGCTGATGCGGCGAATTGACTTAATTGTAGCTTGACTATTTATTTAAGGAGCTAACGAACATTCTTTCGCATTTAGTTTTTGAAGATTATCTCTTTAAAATATTGGTCACGTCTACGTTTCGGATGGTACATCCATATAGTCCAATTTTCGATGACTTCTTCGAGCACTTCATCTACAGGGTAGGCCATTTAAAGTTGACCCATTTGTTTCTAAAAAAAAAGAACAAAAGAAAACAATGTTTTTTGTTCATTTCAAAAATAATTTATTTTGGTCTAAGGGGATTTGTTTCAGCTAATATTTAAAAATTAGATCGCGTAAATGGGCACCTTTAGCTTTGACAGCTAAATGCACTCTTTTTTCGACATTTTCCATGACTTTGGCCAATGTTTCGGATGATATGGCGGCTGTTTCACGTCGAATGTTGGCTTTCAGTTGAGCTAAGGTCTTTGGCTTATTAGCGTATACCTTGGATTTCAAATAACCCCACAAATAAAAGTCTGGTGGCGTCAAATCTGGTGATCTCGGTGGCCAGTCAACATCACCATTTTTCGATATCAATCGCCCGGGGAAAAATGGTCGCAATAAATTGATTGTTGGTCGAGCTGTATGGCATGTAGCCCCGTCCTGTTGAAACCAGAAGTTATCCATGTCATTTTCGCGAATAATGGGTATCACAAAATCCGTTATCATGGCTCGATAACGCTCACCATTGACTGTTGTCGTGGCTCCATCATCGTCTTCGAAAAAATACGGTCCGATGATCATATTCGCGCAAACACCGCACCAAACTGTTACTTTTTGGTCGTAAAGAGGCTGTTCTTCCATTAATTGAGGATTTTCGGTGGCATAAAATCGGCAATTTTGCTTGTTTACGCCTCCATTCAACGAGAAATGTGCCTCGTCTGACATGATGAGTTTTCGCCAAAAGTCAAGTTCGTTTTCAGCCATTTCGATGGCCCATTTGCCAAAATTAAGGCGTCGCGGATAATCAGCTGGGTTTAGTTTTTGTGCCATTTGAATTTTATATGGAAACATCTTCAAATCTTTATGAATTATGTGTCGGAGAGTGGTGCGAGAGATGTCTAATTCCTGAGAGCGGCGATAACTCGATGTCGATGGAGTCTCCTCAATACTGGCTCGTACAGCTTCGATATTTTCATCAGAACGTCTTGTGCGTTGTCTGGATGCATGACTGGCATTACTGAGATTACCGGTGTTCACAAATTTTGCGTATAAAGACTTAATTGTGTTCTTAACTGGAGCACTTTTCACTTTATTTTTTTTGCGAAACGCACGTTGAGTTAACACAATTGAAAAGTTATTTTGAATATAAAGCTGAACAATTTCAGCGCGTTCTTTTGGAGTGTACTGTTCCATGGTATAAATTGTCTTCGAATGACGCTTCTAACGCGGTATGACATTAGCCGATTTGTCAGCGCTGTTAAAAGTTGCAGTACTACCTGGCGAATGACACGCGAGATGTTTTGCTAAGGCCACATAGACTTTAGGCTTTACATATGTATCCCCACAGTAAATAGTCTAACGTTGGGATATTACATGACCTTGGTAGTTAATCGACCTTCAGGTTGCTTTTCGTTCTAAATGTGGCCATTTCACTCGTATACATACCCGTGGAGCTAGAAATGGGCTTCATCACTGGACAAAATTTTACTCGCAAACGTCGGATCATCTTGGAACTTTTCAAACGTCCATATAGCGCAGCGATGTCGTTTGGTAGTTCGGTTTGCTGCTTCGCCGAATCGAATCTCTACGGTGTGTACACTTTCAGCTATGGCTACTATACAAGTATATCTTCACTGCGTGCTGGACGTGGTCTATTCCGTCCAATATAATCCATTAATTAATGCTATTGAAAGAAATACTTCTACTTGGATCACCAGTTACTGATCCTTACTGTCAGTAGCTATGCCAGTGGCTCATTTTTGCTTGGATATAATATATTCTTTTCATTTCCTTAAAGGCTTACATTTAGGGTCGCATTTTCAATCCAACATGGGTTCTGTAAGAAAATACAAAATTGGTGTCTACGACCTTAAGTTTGTAACTGTTCCCTTCTAGTTGATTTATGTTAAAATTATTATTTTGTCCATATAGGAAGGTTTCAATTTCTTATTTTTTTTTTCAAAATACTACACTCACGCCAAAAAGTAGGCAACAATAACACTATTCTTTACCATAGTTAATCATGTGAGCGGAAAATACTTTTGTTCAAAATTTATGTGCTTGAATGGAAGTAGCTGTCCGACAAAAGGAAGTTTTACGCCGCAACAAATTCGGCGTAAACGGAAATGCGCTGAAAATTCATGCGGTTCCCCATTTAAAACAAACATAGACCAGCCTAAATATATGCCATGTTTTTGTGACATAAATTTGCATAAAGCCGAGGCAAGCATAACAAAAGTTGTTGACGCGCGCTGGTTTGCCGGTCGGCTGGTTAGCCAAAAATTATGCGCGCGCTCAGTACGGAACTCCCCTGAGTGTAAGCGAATGTAAAAAAAAAAGATATATTTTATTCGTATAGTTTACACATCCTTTGGCACGACAATGGGCTGTGCCGACGCGACGCATATCACGTGTGCGCGTATTTCAGCGAAAATTATTATTTTCATAATTTTTTACTTTTACTTTTTATTTTCCTGCCTCCTTTTTGAACGGTAGTCCCGCAACTTTTGATGTTGGTTTTGCTTTCAGCGTCTACTTAACTGTGCTTGTTATTTTTGTTGCTGTTTTTTACATGTATTATTCTTATCTTAATAATGTATGACTCGCATGTCTTTAAATTAACCTAAATCCTTGCCACAACATGAGTTGACATGTATATGATAATGTGCGACGCAGATGGGAGGAACGTGTCAGCACGCCGCAAAGTATGCAATGTAGACAAAAGTTGGCAATTTAACGATGTATGTGTGTAGCTGGGAGAGCAGGTGTGTGTACGCGAGTTTAAAAAGTGCGCGCAGGCATTGCGTTAATACTTCACGTACACGTATGTACCTGGCGTACTTCTACTTGTCTCCGAAGGCTTGCACTTGTCAAATAAGCAAGCTTTATTTTCTCCTCCCTACAGCCGCACAATACATTTTAGCGCTCAGCTGGCGCGCTTTCGCCACTCTTATCATTCCCACTTACTCCTTACAGCATTGCGGAATTTTTGAGTTGCCGCCCGCCTGAAAATATGCTTTAATTATGTATTCAATGGTTTCTAAAGTGATGACAAATTTGTGTCGCGCGCCTATGTCAAGCGGCATAGGGTTAAACGACTTCATCGCAGTGCTCGTGCAAAGAGTCGACTACATCTGTGGGCGCCGCAAGCACTTAAGCTACAATACAAAGTGTGCATGTGTTGTTTGTCGTGTTGGAGTAATAGAAGGCAATGTAGGCGATGAGAGTTTGATGTTGTTGCTGTTGATGAGGCAGGTAAACTTTGGTTGGCGTACACTGCAAGCTCGCAATTATGTTTGTCTTTACTTGCAACAAACTTCTTTATAGTATGTCTTACAAACTGCCAAAGCCCCACGTAACAACCGTTCACTTGTCTAAACTGCTTAATTTCTGCTCATCGCGCTATGTCTTCTTGGGAGCCCATCATCCATCCATACTCATCCATCGCTTGGCATGTGAACTGTCAACTTATGACAGTGCGCGCGCTTTATTGTGCCACAATTATGTTCCTAATGATGTAGCATTTTAGGCGCATTTACTTAATACCCACGTGAAAGGTGAACTTATGTGAATTGATTGTAATTTTATATCAAGAAACGTTTTCGAAGATGTTAAACATTTGAAAACATATAACCTTGCAATCAGACAACTAACTTAGACTAACTTTTAGGAAATAGCAAAACTTAAAATACTGAGCTTACGCTCACGACGCGAAACTTCTATTCTTGAAATAGGAATAATAGCAAATGCAGAAGACATCAATGAAGCATAGTTCCAAATAAGCCACAATACATGTGAAGCTGAAAGGACTCTTAAATTTTTATACGAGAACTTTTTCAGCCTAAAAACGGCTGATCTAAGTAGACGTACTTTTTCAATAGTCTTGTTTGACAAATCATAAGTATGTGAGTCGTGTCAAGCTGTCATATTAAATTTTCAGTACTGTGTGCTATTTTACCGTGGAAAGAACATGAGCAGCCTACTGAGCGGCTATTCGCAACACCACAACCCACCTTGAGATTAGACTGCATCCAGAATGCAGTTTCTTCATAGCTAGGAGTGAAACGTCTCAAAGGGGTTGAGGCTGATCGACTTTGCTGGAGCCCGAAATATGGTTATTTGTAGTACAAGATTCTAGCATAAGAAATCCGAATCGAAAAGCCACCAACCAGATCGATCATGTTGAGATAGACAGAAGACACGTCTCCAATGTTCTTGAGGTGTGTATGCTCCGAGGTACTAACATCAACTCCGACCACTATCTTGTAGCAGCGAAGATATACACAAGCCTCTGTGCAACAAAAACGCACGTCAACAAACACAAGGAAGGTTCGTTGCCGAAAAGCTGCAAACACAACAGACAGCCGAGCGATTTGCTACTCGACTTGCACTCCTGCTCTTTGAGAGTACTCATCAGCAACTCGGTATAAAGGAAATGTGGGACGGCATTTCAAGCTCCTTACGCACAGCTGCAAGCGAAAACATTGGTTTTCGGAAAATGCAAAAGAACAGCTGGTACGACGAGGAGTGCATCGTCCCAGCGGAGAGGAAACAGACTACCTACATCGCAACGATACGATCAACCAGAACACGTGCGGGATAGGGTAGATACCGAGAGTTGAAGAGGGAAGCGAGACGCATTTGCAGACAGAAAAAGAAAGAGGCCTAAATGCGTGAGTACGAAGAGCTTGATAAGATGACCGACAGAGGTGATTCTCAAAAATTCTACGAAAAAATGTGACGACATCTTGCAGAACCCCCAGATTTGATCTAGTAACCTGTGCCCAGATCATACTAAAATTATGGAGGGAACACTTCTCCAGTCTGCTGAATGGTAGTGGAAGCATAAAAACCAGGAGAGAGCGAACCCGAGATGCCCATCCATGACGATGGAGCAGACGTCCCATTTTACGACCATGAAGAAGTTCCAATAGCAATTACCCGTCTGGAGAACAACAAAGCGGCGGGAGCTGATGGATTGCTGACCGAGCTATTCAAACACGGCGGCGATGAACTGTAAAAGAGCATGCATCAGCATCTTTGTAGAATGTGGTCGGACAAAAGCGTGTCTGAGTATTAGAATTTAAGTGTGCTCAGCCCAATCTACAAAATGGGAAACCCCACGAACTACGCCAACTACCGTGGGATAAGTCTCCTTATCATCGCATATAGAGTTCTATCGAGCAAATTGTGTGAAGGATTAAAGCCCATCGTAAACTAACCAAAACGTTTTAATTTTGCAAAGCTGAAAATAATTTGGAATTAGTAGAGATAAATTCTTTACCTTCTAGAGTGGCAATTTATGAATAATTCCGCTTACCTTAAGTACGATAAACCGCTTGTTTTTGGAACGAAGTTCCTTACGGCAGGCTTGCAGAAGATAGGATTTTGCTGCGGGAGCTAACTGAAAAATAAATAAAAACCGTAAGAAATAACCCGTAAGAAATAACCCGTAAGAAATATCCGTAAGAAATAACCCGTAAGAAATAACCTGTAAGATCGCTAGTTATAGCCTACTTTTAGGTCTTGCAAAATAATTAGGCATGAAAATCTGTAACATTATTGTGTATGCAAATTTGTAATAACAATTGATAACTTAAAACAAAAAAAAATTTACCAATTTTTACTTATTTTTGCATAAAAAAAATTTCACTTTGAACAAAATATTAAAATTTCATTGAAGTGAAAGGTATTAGTATGGATGGCCACAACGATATTGTGTACATGCAAAATGGAGAGCTGTGTTATGTTGCTGCCTTCTTACGAATGTTCATGTATTATCATGTGGTATTTTTTTTGCAAATTGTATCGATTCTACATTATCCGAAGGAACTTCGTTCCTGCCTGGTGTCCCACGACAGCGCATTTCTTGTTTTGTATCAGAGAGGTGTTTGGAACGTCTAAGGATATACCTTTTGAATATAATTTTTCTTTGCATATGGCTCAAGTAGCTCACGACTTCTGGTCCTAGGTTTGTGTGCTGAGTTTGGGACCCGCAATGTAAAAATTCTCCAAAGAAAAGGAAACAACAGCTTTGCCTGTTTGAAACTCGGCTGCAATCGAGTAAGCAGTGTTTATGCCTATAAAGAATGAGAAGGAGTGAGGGAAAAACAAAATCACTCTGGATGTGATGTTTTGTCGGGCCCAGAATTAACCATTTATAGAATGTTTATTTGGTTGAACTTCTATGTCGCCCAATTCAGTAATATAATTTGAGTTATTTCGGTGTTCTCAAGATCCTCTTCATTGAAGAGTTCATGGGTTTACGTGCTTAAAAAAATCGAAATTTTTTATTGTCTTTTTAATTTTACGACACCTATAGAATGTTGCCCTAAATTTTCAAGTTGATCCGAGTAACAATTTCGGAGATATAGTCTTTAGAACCTGTGCGCTCAAGGATAGCTAGGCTAAGTGCGCCGTTTTAAACGCGTTTTTCTCGAAATTGTGTTTCTGAAGTCGGTGGGCAATATTTATCGAGAACTACTCAATGGATCTTCATGAAAAGTTCACCAGGTCTTTGGAATACGATTCTTAAAGACTTGAACGATTTATTTTTGTCGATTACAACTATTTAAAAGAAAAAAAATTCACTGAAATTTTAATTTTTTTGTAAAATGTCTGCCAAAAATTCAATTTTCAGTACTTTTGTTTCTTCGCCCAAGTTAGTTAAGATTTTAACAGAAACATTTTTTTTCTCTTTAGATGATCTTGTAAAGAGTCAGCTTGCCACCGTGGGCCCATCTTTTTTCCGAGAGGTCACTGGAAAGGGCGTCGCAGTGCCCGAGTTTAAAATATTTGTTTCCAAAATTTTCAGAATTTTTTGTTAGTAGTGTATGTTTGTAACAATAAAAAGTTTTAATAAAATATTTAATTTTTTATATGACAAAAAAATTGTTGGAAAAGGGCTGTATTTCACACGTTGAAACTCATTTAACCCTTTACTCTAATAGTTTAACTTCTTGTGGTAGTCTCTCCCTGATGATCTCTTCCACTTTTGTTTTTAAACTAATCTTAGTACGTTCTGTTAACATAAAATCTTTTCTTCTTTCTTCACTTGCTAAATACCTTGGAAACTCAAATGAAGTATAGCTTTAGGCTGCTTCGGGCTCTGTCGACCTTTTGCTTGCTACGATCCTGGTGGACTATAATGTATTCAGCCCACACTTTCGTGGTCCTTTGCATACGTAGTCAGTAGAGACCCTTATATGGTATATCTCTGTCACAACACTATTTTCCGAATGATTTTATTTATTTTCCTCGCCTTAAAGCACGCTTTTGAATTTTCTTCCTTATTTTTTCAAAATTCAAATAATTGTTATAGCAATTTCATAAATCAAATAAAATGTATTATTTTCCGGCAAATATCTCTCAGCTACAACTGACTATATTCAAATCAACTGCCATCTCTGCCGAGCAGCCAACAACACACACACAAGCACAGAGGGAGCATGCAGCCAAAAGTATACTACGAAAATTTGCCTACAATTTTAAGCCTTGCCGGACAATTGCTGCACACATGATGTCTTTTTGTTGCTTTGTTGCCAGGCAGTTAAGTGTGGCTGCGAAATATTCGCACATTTATATTGGCTAAAAGCCGGCCGGCTGGACGGCCAAGCCATCAGGCAGTCGAGCAGGCAGCTGACTAACCGAAAAACAATAGGAAGTGGCAGAGTAGCAAAATGCAACAACAGCAACTAATAAGCTGGGAATAAATGCAAGCAGCATCGACAATGACAACATCAGCAAACAACAACAACTACTACTATTACGGAATTGCATGCGCACATTGCTGTTGCTGTTGTTGTTACTATTGTTAGACACTTGCAACACATTACATCCGGCTGAAATATTTCAACGGTGAAGCTGAAAAGCAGAAAATGCCAGTGAAAAGCGTTTCCGAAACCCATAAAATGGGCATGAAATTTCATAGGCGCCAACTAAAGCAAAAACAACAAAATAATGACGATAAGCTTTGGCTATGGCAGCGCACAATTGCAGCATGAAAGCGGCGTTGCTTGTTACCAACAGTTAGAAAAATCGAATGCGCGTGTATATGTGTGTGTGGAAAGTGGAAAGAAAGCACACAGTGGTAGCATATGAATATAGAAGCAATAACAACAACAACAGCAGTAAATGTTAGATAATATCATAGCGCAGTAAGCGGACTATGTAGAAGTGGCCAGTGCGCCTTTGTGTGTGTGTGTTTGTGCATTGGCGTGTGAATGTATATTTGTATACTGCCATTTATGTGTGTGCGTATGTGTGGCGCTTAAGAGCCAGTTGGTGTGAATATTTTTGATTGCAAATTTACTTATGCGTATGAGCATGATTTTAGGCGCGTGAACGCCAGTTAATATGTGTCATAGTATGCGTGGCAATGTGTGTGTGTGTTAATGACACTAGGTGCCGCCTGTTCACTACAGCTGACTTATCAAGTGATGCCTTGGTGGCTTGTAATGCCATTGCAGGCGCTACTAAGCCTGATATGTGTGCTGCATGTAGACCACAGCCATTTGGATACCTGTGTGTGTATCGCTGTACATGTTGTGTAAGAGCTGCTGGAGCATTAGTGCTCATGCTACAAAAGCGGTCAGTTGGACTCTTGATACAAGGCTCAGGGATGAGATCTTGTTGCTCTTGTAAGTATTAGGTCTACAACTTTGCTTCCGCCGTTTTTTTGTAAATTTAAGACTTTATTGTATAAAACTAGCTAATACTTTTGACCATCTTTCTGGCAGCGTGCGTATTCCGTGACGAAAAAACTCCTCATCTTTCGAGTCGAGCCAAGAATTAATCCAACTTTTGACTTCTTCATAAGAACTGAAGAGCTCGTTAGCTAAACCGTGTGCCATCGATCGGAACAAGTCGTAGTCAGATAGAGCGATGTCTGGCGAATATGGCGTGTGGGGTAAGATCTCCCAATGCAGCGAATCCAAATATTTTTTGACCACCTATGCGACGTGAGGCCGAGCATTGTCATGCTAGAGAATGACTTTATCGTGTCTTTCTTCGTACTGTGGCCGTTTTTCTTTTAGTGCTCGGCTCAAACGCATCAATTGCGTCCGGTATAGATCTCCTGTGATGGTTTCACTTGTCTTGAGCAGCTTATAATATATCATCCCCAGGCGGTCAAACCAAATGCAGAGCATGACCTTGGCGCCGTGAATGTTCGGTTTTGCAGTCGATGCGGAGGCAAGTCCAGGCTTTCTCCATGACTTTCTTCACTTAGGGTTATCGTAGTGGACCCATTTCTCGTCGCCAGTTACAATCCTATGTAAAAATCCCTTTCGCTTGTGCCTTTGAACATCTCTTGATTTCAAGTCTAAGGAACCTTGTTTCTAAATCATCTCCATGGCTTTGAGGCGTTTTGTTACGGCTTGCTATGTCACTTGCAACGATTCGGCCAATTCCTCATGAGTTTGAAACGCATCTTGGTCGAGTAATGCTTCCAATTCAGCATCTTCAAAAATCTTCTCCCTTCCACCACCATGTCGGTCTTCGACTTCATAATTACCATTGAAACCATTCACGACATTTGCTTTCACTTAGGACAGCCGTATCCGAAAGCATTTGATGTGCTTCAGCCGCACTTTTCTTGCAATTAAAAAAGAAAAGAAAAATTTCCCGCAAATAACGAAAATTCAGCTCAAAAAGTAATATTTTCAGTTGAGAATAAGTTTGGGATGCAAACAGATCTCTACAAATATTTTGTTCGGTTAATGTTGACACAAATGTCCAAGATCGATATAAAATGATTTAATCGATCAGACATCTATTGGAAAACGGCGGAAGCAAAGTTGTAGATCTAATAGATAGAGTAGAAGATTATAAAATAAATAAGGAAGCGCTAAGTAGGGGTGGAGCGAAAAGTGTTTTTTTTTGCAGAAATGCTTGCGTTTTGTTTGTCGGCCGCAGATTCTTGCTTTATCTTCGTCAACAATTCTGCCACCATTTTTTCGTGTCTGAATAAAGAAATCGAATATGCTCCTCAGCTTAATACCTTCGATTTCGGAACGTTACCCGTAGCGTATCTATCATATTTGATGCCTTTGCCAGATCGATAGATGCTTTCTGAAGAATCACGCGGTATGAATGACTTTGCGATAGAATATCACATAGGTAAAAAGTCTGAATTAGAAATTGAAATTTGCACACAATTGCGTACTGTTGGTTTTCCCGGTGTTTTCTTATTGTTCCAGTTACTAATTTTTGTCAGAGCTTTGACGATCAACGACAATTTCGCGGCAAATTGGATAACTGTATCGCCGATTGAATTGAGAAAGTATATAATAGTAAAAAATCGTTAGACCTCCTACCACATCTTGCCCCGATCCCTGACTTAAATATTATTAAACATTTATGGCAATATTTAGATGACCAGTCTTCCTATCGTTTCAATAAAGGATAAATTTTTAGTTGAAGAAATCCAGGAAAGCATACCACAATTTACATATAATCTATATCTATCTATATAATTCATACACAGACCGACATATTCAGCATAAGGTTTGCTAGAACACACAAAAATCATTCTACATATGTGGTATACGAGGTTTGACAATTAAGTAATGAGACTGATTTTATTTCCGCGCTTGTGATAGAACTGTGTGTCGATTACAGACATCCAAGCGGCCGTGACGAGGCTATTCGCGGACATCCCAGTCGAAGCGTTCCAGCAATGTTACGAAGCATATAAAACGCGCTGAATCGCTGAATAGCTGCCCAAGGGGACTACTTTGAAGGTGATGGCAGAGTCGTAGAATAATTTTCAAATATACGGTTTTTATGGAATCAGTCTCACTACTTAATTGTCATACCTCGTATGGAAGTTGGGGGTAGTATCGACCCGATTTTATTTATTTTCGACAGATATGCGGTTGAAAGTCACTTAGGAGGTCGAAAATCTGAATATTAGGTATCATATGGGCGCTAAGAGAAGTATAGCTCCAATTCAACCCATTTTTGACACAGAGATACTATTGGTAGAAAAAATTTTCTCCGTGAATTTTAATTATTTCACACATTGACAGATATTTTCTGCCAAAAGCCAACTATAGATACTGGGGTCAATATATTCGGTACTTAGGTTTTTGGGTGTAAAAATTTATGTCTATCATTACTTTTAGTAGTTTTTAAAAGTATATATCTTTCAAGTATTATTTAGTGTAGCTGTTGTTATAGCGACAGAATTTTGCCGAGTTGACAGTCATTGACCGGATAAAAATCCGGATCCGTTCCGGTTACGTAGACCCGACTGTCGTGTGAACGGATTGTAGTAGAGACAACCCCCGCTGGTAAATATATCAGTGTACCTAGCGATACAACAGCGATAACAAGTCAGGCAGAACTGATAAGCATATTCAAAACCGCACTATAAGTAATTTATAAGCGCATCTTCCTATAAAAGCACCCACCAAGGAACTATTCATCAGGTAGCTCAACTAACGAGTTCGACATACTTACACAGCAAAGATCCCATTAAGTGGCCATCAGAAATACGTAGACTGGCTTCTAGATTTGTAAGCAGAATATGTGCCCTCGCTGGGCTTCACAAGCTTGACTTCAAACACACAGACCGCAAGCGGCACTCCCGATGATCGAAGTGTTTAAAAAGACGTCGGCTATAACGTAAAACATGTACGTATCCAACCGAGTAATTTTTACTGTGGCGACAGGGGTGCTTAAGTGATTTATCCTGAGTAAAGTTGGATACTGTAACTTTATTGGTTGAGAAGATATGTATATTAAACCATTTATAAGGCGGGGCCACGCCCACATTTGCAAGATTCTTAGTTCACTGCGATATCCTGTGACAAATAAGAGCTCTATTTCATCAAGGTATCACATTTCTTACTTAAGGGGCTATACTAGTGTGACGATGAAAAATTAGGCAAAGATACCTGCAGCACATAACTCACACTTGGTCCTAAAATTCTAATTCTTAAAAAAGGGGAAAATTAAAAAGTGAATACA
The DNA here is from genome assembly GCF_023373825.1 of Bactrocera dorsalis. Classification (NCBI taxonomy): domain Eukaryota; kingdom Metazoa; phylum Arthropoda; class Insecta; order Diptera; family Tephritidae; genus Bactrocera; species Bactrocera dorsalis. Next base: position 20,786,578 of record NC_064305.1, on the reverse strand, counting down.
TCTCGTTGGAGGCTACCTTTTTGTAAATTAAACTAATAGATAATATCTGATCCAAGCATTAACGCCGAAACATATATTAGGTAGCCAACCGCCTGCTTTAAGTCCACCACAAACATTTCATTAATTCCAAACATGCCTTGGTTTTACGTACAATCCAAATCCCTGGTAATCGATATATTTTAAGTGAATTGACCATGATAAATAAGCTATAAATAGCATGAACACGCACACCTTTGTATGAAGCATAGCTTCATCATGGCGAGAGCGAACGATAGAATGCATATACAAGAAGCAGATGAAAAGCGGATAAAAGTCATGATTAAGCCGAAAAGGGAAGCATTAAGAAGAAATTAATGCTTGCGTTTATAGCAAAAATACTGGCACTTAGACAATGATTGGCTCAGTGATTGTTATCCGGTGAAGCTGGAATTAATTTGAGAATACAAAGATGAGAGAAGTGATTGCAGCAGTTAAGCACAGACCCTGTAGGCAAAGTGAGACTTTTATTTTAAGTTTTATTTTAAGAACGAAATTATAGAATTGTTGAAAATAAACGCTTTAAATAAGAAAGTGTTGTTTTGAAGCGCTTAACTACCGCTATTTAACTTAAACTTTGTGCACTGTTCATTTAATAATAATGGGTTTGTGTCTTCGCTAAGCGTATTTCTCTACCCATTGCACTTTGTTTAGTGTTGTCAACTAATTATAGTTAAGGCTTAGAAAAAACAGTAGAACAATGTGCTTTAGATTTTTGTTGGTATTAGAGGTTTGGAGGGTTCAGACTATTTGTATACTAATTATACTTAAACGGCTAATATCTTATTATAAAACTGTCGAGAACTCACCATTTAAAAATAATTAGTTTGGTTTTGTATTCTCATAACATGCTCGACTTCACACATTTCTATTTAAATGAGGTTCTACCCGTGCAATATCGGTTAACACTCAGCCCTTTCCACAGCATTCCGTAGAATATATTAGATAGTATATTGGAAACCAGGGAAATTGTGGAACATCTCTTGTGGACTTGTCCTGTATTGGCAGGACTACGCTGTAAGCGTCTGGAGCCCTCACGGTATGATACATGGGAGGAGGTGTCGGTAGTGAGACCGAAAAACCTGTTAAAATTCGCTTCAAGCGCAGGCATTTTAAAGGATGACTACTTCTCTTGCGCCTAGGAACTGAACTCCATCTGATATCGCAAAGGACAAAAACTGGTCCATAGGTGGCTTATTGGCCTACCAGTTTAACCAAACCTAACCTATTAGGAATCTAAAGTTTTGTGACTGACCTTTGCAACAAATTTCGTTCATAATTTTGTTGACTGAAGAATCTTAAGTCCCATCTCAAGTATTATTCATTGTAGGTTTCCCTATAGCGATTTACTTCGGCTACCTAAAGTATTTTCCTTAACGTTATTTCAGAAATCACATCTCAGTGATTGATATTGATCCAGACTGGTTTATCGTCATAAATCATAATAAAAAGGTCTGCTCTTTTCGATAACGATAGGCTGTACTAGTTCACACGTAACTCTCGAGGGGATCGGGTATTTGTGTCTTACTTTGATCCACTCAGTTTTAGTAGTTATGGGATTTCTTTACTTGTAGACCAATGACTTCAATTTCTATCGGTAGCCGCGGCATCTTTCGAATTTTGGAGGAAGTTAGCATGAGAACTTTATCAACCTCTTCGTCTCATTTAAACAACCCTACTGGTAATCAACGGACTACAACAGCTTTATTTTGGCTTAGCCACTTTACTGTCGTCTTAACTTCTAATTGGTCGATTCTTTTTCATCATCTTTTTCTTAGTTGATTCTTTAAACGTTAATTACTTTGTCTTCTTCTCAGTCAATCCTTTGAAAGTTAATTCGATCGTCTTCGAAGCGGGATCATCTTCTCATAAGTTTTCATCACCACTGTCGGGAGACACAAAAGTTTGTATGACTTTGGGCCTGGCTCTGCCTCGTGAGACCAAATTCAATCTTAAGTTGAATAATTTTTTAATAAGTGTGTGTACCGTTACCGTTATCTTTATAGGGAACACTTTTACTTACAATGAAATTCCAGCATTGTCTCACTAGTTTTTTCTGCCACTGTGGTAGGCCCTTAGTGTACTTATGTATACATTGGCAACACATTTGTTGTTGTAAATTTGTTCACGCTCAACTCAAATTCCATTATTGTCTGTATTTAGCTAATATATCGGCTAACTGTGTGAGGCCCACTGTTTGTGTGCTGCTTCTTCTTCCAGTAGCGCTGCTTTTAGCACTTCTAGCGCTTTGTTTAGCTGGCGTATCAAAGTGGCTGAATATCCAGCAGGCTTTGCAGGCTTATTTACATCTATATATGTATGTATTTGTGACTTGAGTTCCGTTGCAACACAGGCTTTTGTTTTATGAATTCAAGTGGGTATGTATATGTGTGTATTTCTCTTATATATATGTACATATATATGTTGCTTTGTTTCTCATAAAATTAAATCCAAATTAGATTTTATCGGCGCGTTGCCAGTATATGCAAACACAAACACGCACACACACAGGCACACGAGGACTCACGCAATCTCATGCGGCTGAGTGCTGGTTCAGTTTGGTTTTGTTGGTTTCGGTTTTGCCTCGCTTGAGTGGTTGGTTAGCTGCCTTAGTAGCATGTCCCTCTTCTAACTAACTAGCCGAGAATTGATGCTGCGACAAGATAATGGACTAAATATGCATTGTACGCGTACAAACAATGAGCACATATATAATCGCTAATGTAGGTATGTGAATATGTGTGCTAGGGTGGTGCTTAAAAGTCTGAAAGAATTTAGTTTTAAATTTTGTTAACTAAATACTTAAGTTTATCAAATCACAAAGGGGGTGGGTACAAAATCTTCGATAAAATCGATTTTGGATAACCTTCTTCTTTAATGATGTAGCCAATGCTTACGCGATTACATCAAGTTTACTGCTGCGCGACAGTCTTTCTTGCTTTTCGCTATTTGATGCCAATTCATGTTGCCAAATGTAGGCAGATCCAAAGGAGTGGAGGTCTTGCTCTTCCTCTGCTACCCTTGGCGGGTTCTCCGTCGAATACCCTCAAAGCTAGAGTGTTTCCATCCATTCAATGCACTCTTATAGAAGATGGTACCTTCGCTATTTAGTTCTGAAGCTCGAATAATTTTCTCCAGCAGTAGATTGAAGAAGTTGCACGTTAGGAAAGCACTTTGTTTGGTATTGAACGGCTAGGAGATTTTCCTCCGGTCCTGATGAAGCTTTTGGTGTTGCTCCACGGCATAAAGGCAGCTCCTTACCTCGATTCGCTTCCATCGGGTCTTTTCTACGATTCGGCGCATGGCGAATATCTGGTCGGTTGTTGATTTTCCAGTTATAAAGCCACATTGATAAGGTCCAACCAGTTTGTTGACGGTGGACTTTAATCTTACACACACTACGTTCGATTGAACCTTATGTGCGATCTTGATTAGCCTTATCCCACGGTAGTTGGCGCGCGTCTCCCTTTTTGTGCATTGGAGAAGCTCCTTCATGCTCCTTATCAGTTCCTTGCCGACCTGTTTGAATAGCTTGGTCAGACATCGATGGGCAAATCAGGTTCACTATTTCCTAGTGTTATGCTTTCACCGCCGTTCAGCAGGTTGAAGACGTTTCCCCTCCAAAATGTTAATATACTCTGGACAACGGTGATTAGATGACCTCTGCGTGTTTTACAAAAGTATGCTCCGGTATTGAAACCTTCTGTTAGTCGCCATATCTTTTCGTAGAATTTTCGAGCATTGCGCCTGTTGTCCAGCTTGTTAAGCTCTTCCTACTCACACATTTCGTTCTACCTTTCTTTTCTGTAAATGCGCCTCGCTTCCCTCCTCAATTCTCGTTATCTATCCCCTCTCGCAAGTGCTGTGGTCCACAGTTCTCTTATACCGAGTAGCTGACGAGTACTCTCAAAAAGCCGGAGTGTAATTGGAGTAAAAAATCATTCGACTGTCTGTTGTGGCTACCTGTGTCATAAGCGAGCTCTGGCCGCTCATAAAAAGCATTTTTAGTCATAGTTGGACCCTCATTGACCGAAGTGAATATCAGGACCGACAACTGAGTCTTTCTCCTACCTCGATTTCTACACTGAACTTGCGCTCCTTTATACGGCCAATATGGTTAATGCCACAAGGCCTGCTCGCTTCAGTCCTTATGCCGCCCATCAAAGTCGGTCTCATTTTTTCAATTGATTATAAAATGGATGCAGATGTTCGTATACGTAAGTTTTCAAATTAAAGACTTTTGCTACGGTAGATCCACAACCGCAACTGATATCAAAAATGTAGAAAATATCTTCGAGTCTCCACTAATAAGAAGTTCATTGTCTAACCATAATATCTTTAAATAATAAAAGCTTCAAACTTCCCTCAATACTTTGTCTAAATAAATACAGTACCGTACAGGTCATATTGTTGGCAGTGGCTAGAAGAAGAGGAGCTTGAAGAACCACCCTAATATATGTGTATGTCAGTCATTGAAACAGGCGTTTGTTTCAGGACGTTGTTGAACGCCTTTATAAAGGAGCTAGAGACTTTTCTCTTCATTATACATGCAATAATAATACATTATAGCAACAACAACAATAACAATAATAATAAAATACTAATAAAACAACAATAATGTGTGCAAATAACGTTGAACCATAAAGTGTGCGAGTAAACAGCAACAAAGTTTATAATGGCATTGGCATAAACACCTAAAAGTAGACTAGAAAAAGAAGGAGGAGACGAAAGAAGAGTGAGTGAGTAAGAAGAACTACTTTGTAGGCGTGCGAATGTGCAAGAGCAATATGATTTGCCGCCAGCGCAGGCAGTAGCGTTGGAATAATGGTGACAATGACGGTGGACCAACAACAAACACGGCTACACCTCTTCTTGAACGAAAACACAACAAAAACAAAAATTATAAAATAATAGCAAAAGAACAGAACTAATAATATTAGACAACAGCCACTATAGCGAATAGGCAAAACAACAACAAATACAACCACAAAGCAGGATTATGTAGAAGCGCTCTCTACTCACTCTCTGCTCCAATCTGACCGCAGCCAGGCAGACAATGGCAAGACAACATAGTGAAACAGTTAACGGTAAACAGCGAACGGCGAATCGTTAGTAGCGGTGAGAAAAGAACTTAGCTGTGAACAATGTGAACAATAAAGCTTGCAAAATGAGTAGGAACAACAAAGTGAACACTTAAATAAACAAACTGTATTAGCAACAACATGAAAAACAAAAACAACAACAGCCAATTGCTAACAACTGCCTGCATAACAAAGTTAGTCGGTATTAAGAACAAAGGCGAGCGAACGATGCTCGTCAAGAGAGCTCAGGCAATATGCTGATGAGAGTTGTTGTTGCGTGTTAACACGAGTCTACTTAAATTTGAGCAACTTGAGGCACTCATAGCAAAAATTGACGCATTTTGCCAAGACTGGTGGGTTAAAGAGGGTAGTAGGCTTAAATTGAAGAGTGCTACAAATTAAATTCTCTTGATAATGGGAGACCTACGGCACTTATACTATACGCTCTGTGCGGACTTCTTTTAAGTAGACTCCGGACCTTATTTTGGAGAGTTTTGCGTTGAGCGTTGAGTTTGTTGCGCCCAAAACCTAGTTAGGCGACTAATAGATGACTTTGAGAACGCCTTTCGTACTTTTACCACAAATATTGCATAGAGCCTGCTATACCCATATCCTTATATAAAGGGTGATTTTTTAAGAGCTTGATAACTTTTTTACGCATAAAATTTGCAAAACTCATCGGTTCTTTATTTGAAACGTTAGATTGGTTCATGACATTTTTTTTGAAGATAATTTCATTTAAATGTTGGCCGCGGCTGCGTCTTAGGTGGTCCATTCGGAAAGTCCAATTTTGGGCAACTTTTTCGAGCATTTCGGCCGGAATAGCCCGAATTTCTTCGGAAATGTTGTCTTCCAAAGCTGGAATAGTTGCTGGCTTATTTCTGTAGACTTTAGACTTGACGTAGCCCCACAAAAAATAGTCTAAAGGCGTTAAATCGCATGATCTTGGTGGCCAACTTACGGGTCCATTTCTTGAGATGAATTGTTGTCCGAAGTTTTCCCTCAAAATGGCCATAGAATCGCGAGCTGTGTGGCATGTAGCGCCATCTTGTTGAAACCACATGTCAACCAAGTTCAGTTCTTCCATTTTTGGCAACAAAAAGTTTGTTAGCATCGAACGATAGCGATCGCCATTCACCGTAACGTTGCGTCCAACAGCATCTTTGAAAAAATACGGTCCAATGATTCCACCAGCGTACAAACCACACCAAACAGTGCATTTTTCGGGATGCATGGGCAGTTCTTGAACGGCTTCTGGTTGCTCTTCACCCCAAATGCGGCAATTTTGCGCGAATTTTCACATTTCGAACCGAACACTGATTTTGGTAATAAAATTCAATGATTTGCAAGCGTTGCTCGTTAGTAAGTCTATTCATGATGAAATGTCAAAGCATACTGAGCATCTTTCTCTTTGACACCATGTCTGAAATCCCACGTGATCTGTCAAATACTAATGCATGAAAATCCTAACCTCAAAAAAATCACCCGTTATTAGATCGGATGGATATTTTTCCATAAGATCGCGTAAGTGGAGAATATTCTACGGATCTGAACAACTTTACATAAGAGACTATGCATCTATAACCAGTTTCGAAAAAATCTGAATAATCGGTTTTATGGGAGATATATGATATAGTTGTCCAATCTGGCCGATTCCGACAAGTGATCAATAGAATATCAAAATGCGCCTTCATACAAAATTTGAATGCTCAAAAACTGACGAAAAAATTTTCATTATCTATGAAAAAACTCCGCTTTAAAAATCGATAACGTCAGAAACCCAAAAATATACATACATATAAATAATCAGCATGAATCCCACTCCACACTTGGCGCATGTGAAGGAGCGACTGCAGGCAACCATATGCAAAATACGACGCATTTTGCGAATTGATTGGGCTCTCGGATGTCGTGCTGTTCGCACCGTAAATACCATATTTTGTTTATGGCCTGTGCCACTTATGGAGCCTCTCCATGGTGGGTAGTAGCCACGACTGTCTTGGGGTGCCAAAAACTCCTCTCAATACAGCGTTGCATGATGTTTGCCTGTACCGTCTCAACGGATGCTGTATAGCTTTTGTTAGGTGCACCCCCCCCCTTGACTTGATTGTCAAGCGGCTTGCTGATGCATACAAGTTAAGAATTGGTTTGAGCGCGTCATTGCTGATGATGATTTAGAGAGGGAGGGATATCTAGGAGGCAGGAGGCTTCAAGATAATAGGCTAGATGTAGGTGGCAAGACCGTTGAGAAAATAGTCCTAACGGGGGGTATGGAGATGAGCTGGACTGTTGGACGTTTAGATGTTAGCGGTGTGATCTCCACTATTCGGAATGCCAAACGGTTAGGGACGTTTGCGCCTGAAATTTCTTAAACGGTGAAGACGTTTAACTGAGAATTAGGGTCCCATCCCTGGTCACAAGTCCAAAGCAGTATGGAAGCTCAACTGGTAATAGTTTCGCCAACGAGGTCTGACCGGAGACTTAATTTTGGCACCACGGGCAGAACGAGCTTTTGAAGTTTGTTCTAACTTGCTCATGCGGACTGGCCCAGCGGGCAGCATCGTCGTGGTTGTGGTTAAAACTCGAACGCGAAAAGAACTGACACTTTGTCTGCTGTATTGCTACCGGGTCCCGCACCCAAAGTACGGCAAGGTGGTTAGTGTGTCCATTATACACTGCCAATTGGTATCGAAAAAAGACTTCTATCGAGGCGCATGATCAAAATACTGCTATGATTTGCTGTGCTTTTGAGCGCCGTGGAATAAGGTCTTCGCCGGCAGATACTCATTAAACAGAACGGACGTTGTCAGTCGAAACCGTTCTTTATACCAAATATGGTCGAAGTGCTGATATGCCACTCATTGAAATTTAAGGGTGAGACTGTTGTTTTCCAAATGGCCAATGCCTCCTGTTTTATTTGTAGGTCTATATACTTTTCTTGGACCTATTTTTTCTGACTTGTTTTGCCATATTTTGGCGGATCCGTCTAAAGACGCTTCTAGCTTTGCCAACTCGTGTGCATTTTCGTTGGCGAAAATGTTCCGATGGGCATGAAACCAAATTATGGACAAGCGGTGTTGACCTTTTAGTGAGCTTAAAGTCGTTTTGCTTCCCTGACTATGTTGGAACTAATATTTGTGAAGACAAGACTAGCAATGCCGTCTGGCTATCTATCTACATGGTAGCTTCCTGTACCCTCCCGTAGTTATTCAGTTGAACTGCACAGGCCTTCTCTGCGCCTAGTGCTTCTACTTGGCTGATGCTAACTATATTTTATAGGACTTTCGAGGTATTTGTAAACTGGGAAACCGCGGTTTCTGATACGTTTTGTTAAAGATCCGTTACTTCCAACATTAATTGTTCTACGCTGCTAAGACAGCCAAGTCAATACAATATATGCATTTCGTCACGGCTTATTTGACAAACAATAGAAATCTTGCGTAATCATTCTGCCAATAAAAAAATATTTAATAAATAATTCTGAAAAGGCGATTGGCGGTTGCTTTTGATTTGTTTAATAGTGGTTTAGATTAATTAAATATAAACAAAATGTTATAGCCAAGCCATAAAAGTCTACAATAGTCTCAGACTAAGTTAAATAATCGAAAATATGTTGCTTTGAAATTGATGAAACTTTAACGAGTCCAAATTCAATAAATCATCACAAAATCAACTGCAGACTTTCGACAATTTATTATTATTTTCTGTGCGTGTACTTGTACCGTTATTGTTAACCAGCAGCATATATAACATTGTCAACACAATAACTAACAGTGCTTTGAGCGCATTTCATGCGTACGCATATTTATAGCATGTACTGTGCGCTTTGTGCGTAAACAAGATTAAAGATTTTTGCTTGTGTTTGCCAAAGCGAAATTTGTGTCAAAAGGATTTCAAATTGACAGCTGCTGTCAAGAAAATAAAAGAACTTCATTTGTCAAAGTTCTAAGTGAATTTTTCGTCAATAATGGCAGCGCGCACAGAGTGAGTGAGTGAAAACTCGAAAAGAAAGAAAAAGGCTTAAAAGTACATAAAAGCATATACATATGTACTAATGCATAGGTGTATGTATGATATACGAGTACATACGGAAAAACATTGTATTTTTTATATATTTATGAAAAGGTGAATGTTCCGTTTTGATTGAAGGAAATGCAATACAATTGTTTGACAGGATTATCATAGGACATGCTTGCCTACCTGCTTTATGTAAAAATAATGCCAAAGAATATTGATAACTCGCAAAAAAATGTCAATCATTTTCACGCTGTGAAAGTACTACTTAGATAATATTTTTAACTTTTACAAGACTCTAGCATTAGGAATAAAGATAAATACTATATACACTATAATATATACTCGTAACGCAAGTAAACGGATTATCGCGCATCAAAAGGATAATAAATATAAATTTAATATATCAATTTCCAGGAATTTATTTTTAAGCGGGCTTCATATAACCAATTTCAAAAACTAAAAGTCTTTTTATTTAAAGATTCTTGACAAAAAAGGATTTTTATTATACCCTGAACAGGGTGAAATAAGCTTGTCCAGAAATTTGTAACACACAGAAGGAAACAATAGAGACCTGTTAAAGTATCTTTATATATACATATCTTCTGACCGTGTGTTTGCATTTGAACTGCTCCTAAACGGAAGGACCGATTTTGATGAAATTTTGTATGTATGTTCAAGGAGATTCGAGAATGGTTTAGATTTACAATTTGGTCCACTGGAAAATGTATTTTTAAATTAATTTTTCATTTGTAATTAATTGCCAATTTTAAATGTTTGACCGATGGATGGCGCTACCATCGCAGTATTCAATACTCAAACCTTAAATTGGCGTAAACGTGCATTAAACAAAACGATGCCAAAGTAAAAAGCGACATCTGTAGACCAAGTTTTCATATTGTAGACAGAGTTGTTCGTTCTTAAGTAATAAATTAGGTCATTCAATACATCTATGGGTAGCTATAATATTTTTTTCATACCTGCTAACTATTGGGGGGGGGTATCTTGTATAATTATAAAAGGTGATCGATTTCGAGGTATTTTTACAGAAACTTCTAATTTAATGGGACATGTTCATTATTATTTGCCAGAACATTTTTTGGTTTAAATGTTGGAAGATTATCACTTTCAAAGCTTCGGTGCAACAGAAATAAACATATTAAAACGTTTTGCAAATGTTCACCTTGCAAGCGCTCTGTATTGCGGCAGTATTTTTTCACTCTCGCAAAAACTCTTGATATACAAAAATTTAAGTACTCTCGCAATATGATGCTACAGAGTCAAAGAGTTACAGTCTGTCAAGTAAGAGATAATTTATAAAAAAAATTATTTTATGAAACTTTCATATTTATAAATACATTGTACACATTATAAACAATGATGCAACTTGGACAATAATATGTCCAGTCACCACCGGCGTCGATAATTGCCTGGCAACTCCGAAGCATGATTTCTACTAATTTCATGACGTATTCTATTGGCAAGGATCTCCAGATCTGACGAATTTCGTAAGACAACTGCTTCAAAGTGTCTGTGCGTCTTCCACGAAGCTTTTGTTTAATATATGCCCACACATTTTCAATAGGATTTGCATCGGGCGACTGCGACGGCCAATCCAATGTAACGATGCCAGATTGAGTTCCCCACTGAGTACTACGGTGTTTAGGATTGTTGTCCTCCTGGAGAATCCAATCTTCATTTTTTCTGATAAACCATCGTTTGGCAGGTGGCAGTAAAGCTTTTTTGTAGATTTTTATCATTTCCTCGGCATTTAGGTTGTCAATAAAGAGGTAAAGGGTGATTTTTTAAGAGCTTGATAACTTTTTTTTTAAAAAAAAACGCATAAAATTTGCAAAATCTCATCGGTTCTTTATTTGAAACGTTAGATTGGTTCATGACATTTACTTTTTGAAGATAATTTCATTTAAATGTTGACCGCGGCTGCGTCTTAGGTGGTCCATTCGGAAAGTCCAATTTTGGGCAACTTTTTCGAGCATTTCGGCCGGAATAGCCCGAATTTCTTCGGAAATGTTGTCTTCCAAAGCTGGAATAGTTGCTGGCTTATTTCTGTAGACTTTAGACTTGACGTAGCCCCACAAAAATAGTCTAAAGGCGTTAAATCGCATGATCTTGGTGGCCAACTTACGGGTCCATTTCTTGAGATGAATTGTTGTCCGAAGTTTTCCCTCAAAATGGCCATAGAATCGCGAGCTGTGTGGCATGTAGCGCCATCTTGTTGAAACCACATGTCAACCAAGTTCAGTTCTTCCATTTTTGGCAACAAAAAGTTTGTTAGCATCGAACGATAGCGATCGCCATTCACCGTAACGTTGCGTCCAACAGCATCTTTGAAAAAATACGGTCCAATGATTCCACCAGCGTACAAACCACACCAAACAGTGCATTTTTCGGGATGCATGGGCAGTTCTTGAACGGCTTCTGGTTGCTCTTCACCCCAAATGCGGCAATTTTGCTTATTTACGTAGCCATTCAACCAGAAATGAGCCTCATCGCTGAACAAAATTTGTCGATAAACACATTTCGAACCGAACACTGATTTTGGTAATAAAATTCAATGATTTGCAAGCGTTGCTCGTTAGTAAGTCTATTCATGATGAAATGTCAAAGCATACTGAGCATCTTTCTCTTTGACACCATGTCTGAAATCCCACGTGATCTGTCAAATACTAATGCATGAAAATCCTAACCTCAAAAAAATCACCCGTTACAAAGTGCCGATTCCCTGCTAAGAGAAGCAGCGCCAAAGATGCTCCTTTATTCCATGTTTTATGGCCCGCTGAATAAGCCTATTTGTGGAAGTTGACCAGGCTCGCGTGAGGACAGAACGTGCCCATATGGAATATTCATCAGTAAAAATGACATTTTCAAAATCTCTGTCAATATTCTCATGGACCCAAGCGAGTCGCTTTGTCACAAGTTTTTCAGTCAACAGAGGCTTCTGCATTGTGTTGCGCCATTTCAGATCACGAGTATGAAGAAGGGTTCGGATAGTTTCGTAGAATATATCTAAATCTTTTGCCATTAATTTTGCTTGTCCTTGCCACAGTGTTAAAGCAGCATTATGCGAAAACAGACTCATTACTCTTTTTCATCTTTTTTGTTCACTTTTCCTATCGAACCACGTTCTGGTAAACCATTGACATCTTTAACCACTAAATATCGCTGTATCCACTTCTGTACAAATGCTTCGACTTTCTCATATACATATATAGCAACCGCTGATTGCGACATTTTGGGACCTTTCGGGTGGATGCAAGAGAATACAGCTTCGTAGCCCGACGCATACTTAGCACTCATGGCGTTTAAAGTGATTCTCTTTCAAAAGATCAACGACAACTCAACCTTTGTTGACAATGCATCAAGGACAAAGCTTCCCTTTATCGGCTCGCGAAGAAATTAGAGCGAAATCTTTCATTAACTGTCGGTAAAGTAAACCAGACCACTCTTACTTGAAGGACTGTATGTTCGCATAACGTTTAATCATGACACAATAGATAGGATGCAGGAACTGGTTGAGTTCTGGTTACCGTCCATACAAGCGATAACGTCCCGGATCAATACTTTTCCTAGCACGCATATAAAGATTTTCATACATACGGTTGACTTTACACCATATACCTGTATACCCTTCAAACTGTGAAGTATCTCAATGAAACTGGGAGCCCATCTTTTTCAAATAATATTATGTCACAGTGCCTAAAGTGGATAAAATCGGGTCTATAATACCCCTAGCTCCAATATATCTAAATCAAGCAATATTAAACTTCCGAGAGGGCATATACTGAATATATGGGTCAATGTATAATATTGCATAGCAACCTCAAGGCGTATACAGTTAAACTTTTCGGAAGATCGATTTTTAAGAATACACACAGAAAAAAATCAAAGTTTAAACACGTTTTTCTCAAAATGGTGTTTTCAAAGTCGGTGACCAACACAACTCGAAAACGGCTAAACAGATTAGTCTTAAATTTTAACAATTTCTTAAATCTAATTTTTGATTAATTAGTCGAAAATTTTTTCTCACCAAAAATATATATTTTTATAAACAATTTAGGGCCGAAAATCGATTGCTCAAAAATCGATTTTTTTTTTTTAAGAAACCGGACTTTTGTCAAATTTTTTTTTCTAATTTCTTCGACTAATTATTATATTTAACATTTAATTTCAGGAGATCCAGTTCAAAGATATAGCGGTCACCGCAAAATGTCTGTTTTGAAAGAAACTTCCGGCGATCCGCTGTGGTTTCTTTCCAAATAAATATTTTTACTCATACTGAGTCTTAAAATACAGTTAAAAGATACCATAATATGTGTAAAAATTTTTGGATCAATAAATTTAAAAGTTGTCTCAGAAAAAATTCTGGAAAGATCGTTTTTTTTCGACCTTCTAACTTAAGTAAACGTATGTCAGTAAGTGTCTGATGAAATTCATAAGTTTGCTTGGGAATATATTATCGGGTATACAATACTTGTTTTTGAGAAGTGGCAAAAGTGTAAGGAATTACTCCAGAGGGCTCGACATCATTCGCGAGTCCGCTCGATTGATTTCGGTAGATATTTAAGGTATGAAATGCATTCTTGCTCGACTCCTCCCGATAAAGCTGAATTTTTTTTTTCAAAAAGTGTATCGTAAACAGGTCCTTTTTGATATGCTTGAAATTGCAAACTTCGATCCCATATTAATAAAAAGCATTACAACTGCCGGTGAGACATGTGTTTGACATATAAACAAGTCATGAATCATCTTAATGTTGGGAAAAAATGAGCCAAAATCAAAAAAAACCACACCAAAGCCGCTCAAAAATCAAGTTGATGCTCATTGTGATTTTCGATATTGGTGGTTTGTATCATTAAAATGTTCCGGAGATACAGAGAGTCAATATGGAGTTCTATTAGGCCTTACTGGGGCATTTGTTGAAAGCATCTGTCGAAAACAGCTGGAATCGCGTCGAGCAACGAGTGTAACCGAATTGAATGCCGAAAACGTAATGTATACGATCAATCAACCACCTTATTCCCGGATTTGCCTCCGTGTTCTTGCTCTAAGATTTCCGCTCCGTGGAACCCGTTTTCAGTTCATCGAAGTGTTAAAACAATATTCGCTGAAGAAGCTGAGGCCATCTCAAAAAGTGCTTATAAAAAGTGTTTCGAGACTAGGAAATTCGTTATATTGAGTGTATTACATTTTGTGGGGATTATTTTGAAGACGGCAAAATATATATTGAAAAATATTTAAATATTTTGTGTTTAATTTTAAGTTTTCGAGCATTGTTTGTCACAATATATATCATTTAAGTTAATTACATTGATTTTAATATGAATTTTTTCGGACACGACGCTACATGTAGTCACGACCCACACCTTTTATATGTACTTGTTGAATAAAAACTTTTCCCAACAAAGCTTGCAAGAATTGAACTCTATTTGATCCTCGGACATAAAGTGTTCGGTTTCTCACGAACTTAGTCCTTCCTTACTTGTCTATTAATATTTTTGTATAAAAAGTTCTTTCGTTCGCATATCTTATAAAATGTCTACAGAAATATTGCACAGCTTGTTTGGCTTTTAATACTTTTCTTAACTTTTTTTATTTCTCCACTTTGCTTGCTTTTACTTCCATAACTACAAGTACATATATACATAATATTCGCCATATCGAAATCCATTAGCACATGTGCCCGCCCTCGTATCCATTTACTGGCCAAACTACACATTAAACCTTTGGGATCATCTCGCCTTGCTCGCCTATTTGTCGTTTTACTTGCCGCGCATGTGGTTGTTGTTGGTTGGTGTGTGTTATTTTGTTGTAGTGCAAATAGTGCAAATTGTAACCAATTGCATAAATTATGCAGTCTCAATGTTGTAATGTAGACGACAATTGTGGCAAACGGTTTACAATTTGTTAACACAACTGCTGGGACATGAACCACAACTACACACACTCATACGCGTACAATCATTTGTGTATACACATACAATACAAATGAAGCAACACACAAGTGGCTATAAATGCTGTGTTTGTTATTGTTGTTAATTCATATTTTGCATACTCAACATTTGGGAATGCAGATATGTATTAAGATACATACATACATGCCTTAATATACATACACATGTATACTGTTAAAAGTGGTGTATGTATGTATATATGAAGCTTGCGGTTTCTCGGAATTTTGAAGATTTTTGGTAAATACTTACGCAAATATTCTCAAATCTACCAAAATATTTGTGTGTGTGTGAGCTCGTGTAATGCTAAATAATATATGTTTCCAATATTTTTAAGCCACGAGTTGATTTAAATGTTTCGGGATAAATTTCGAATGGAAAAGGAAACGAAATTAATTTGGCTAGTGGAGAGTTTGGTTGCAAAATTGCTTAAGCTTAAGCAATGAATGTCTGATACAAGCGACTTCGTGCATTGTTTTTAGCTTCTTTTGAGGTATACTGGTTCTGAAAAGTTCAAAGGCGAGCTTTTCAAAGTAAAGCTTCAAATGTAGTTTCAATTGACGTAGAACTATTGAATTTGTAAAAATTTGACCGCAAGATACTTGCGTAGGCAAAGGTTGGGTTAGGTTATACTGGCTTTCAGGCCATTTGGTACTATGTAGTAACAGAAGAAAGTTCTGTTTTACGAGCTGGATTTTACGACGCTCCGGACTTCAACACTTTTTGCGAAGTTTAATAGAGACTTGATAACTCATTCTCTCTCATTCTCTTCCATCTAGTTTCATTAATTGCGAATCTAAACGGAACTATGGCTGACCTTTCAGCGTCTGTCTCAAGCCTGCTTTATCACACTTTCTACATGTGTCATCGAAAATAATACCCATACGACGCGCATAAGATTCCAGTAACTTGTGACCTTGACTAGGACAACAACCGTTCCGCAGCTCTTTCCATACCATATGAGAGTAAAACTTGCCTAGTTTCCTTCCGTTTCCTTGCTGATATTGGCTATCCTGCATATACGTAAGACATTTCATCTCGCGCTGATCTGTCTGTCAGGCATTTCGGAAATTTTATTCTATAGTCTCTCAAATAAGAGCGTGGTCGAGTTTACCGACAGTTAGTGAAAGATTTCGCTCTAATTCCTTCGCGAGCCGATAGAGGCAAGCTTTGTCCATGATGCATTGTCAACAAAGGTTCAGTTGTCGTTGATCTTTTGAAAGATAATCAGGTTAAACGTCATTAGTACTAAGAACGCATCGCGCTATGAAGCTGTGTTCCGTTGCATCCACCCGAAAGGTCCCAAAATGTCGCAATCAGCGGCTGTTAAATATATGAGAAAGTCGAAGGCATTTGTATAGAAGTGGATACAGCGATATATAGTGGCTAAAAATGTCAATGATTTACCAGTACGTGGTTTAATAGGAAAAGTGAACAAAAAATATGAAAAAAGAATAGTGAATCTTGTTTCGCGGAATCCTGCTTTAACACTGCGATAAGGCGAAGCAAAATTAATGGCAAAAGGTTTAGATATATACTATGAAATTATCCGAACCCTTCCTCATACTCATGATCTGAAATGGCGCAACACAATTAAGAAGCCTCTGTTGACTAAAAAACTTGTGACAAAGCGACTCGCTTGGGCGCATGAGAATATTTATAGAGATTTTGAAAATGTCATTTTTGCTGATGAATGTTATATATGGGCACGTTCTGTCCTCCCGCGAGCCTGGTCAACTTCCACCATTAGGATTGTTCAGCGGACCGTAAAACATGGAATAAAGGTGCATTTTTGGGGCTGCTTCTCAAAGCACGGATTCGGCACTTTGTATCTCTTTACTGACAACCTAAATGCCGAGAAAATGATTAAAATCTACAAAAAGGCTTTACTGCCAAACGATGGTTCATCAGAAAACAATGAAGATTGGATTCTGCAGGAGGACAACGATCCTACACACCGCAGCAAGCTCTGTAGTCAGTGGAAAAATTAATTTGGCATCGTTACATTGGATTGGCCGTCGCAGTCGCCCGATGCAAACTCTATTGAAAATGTGTGGGCATATATTAAACAGAAGCTTCGTGGAAGACGCACATACACTTTGAAGCAGTTGTCTTACGAAATTCGTCGGATCTGGAGACCCTTGACACTAGAATACGCCGTCAAATTAGTAGAAAACGTGCCCGGAGATGCCAGGCAATTACCGACCCCGGTGGTGACTGGACTTATTATTGACCAAATTGCATCATTGTTTGTAATGTGTACAATGTAAATATTTATAAATATGAAAGTTTCATAAAATATTTTTTTTTTAATAAATTAACACGACTACGACGACAGACTTTTAGTCAAGCGCATGGCACTTTTGGCATTCTCATTTGCTTTATTCTTTTCCGAATATACTTTATGGCCTGGAACCCAATATATTTCTATCCGCTACATATATTGCCTCCCTGCTTCTAGGGACAATGCGCTGCAAGCCGATATACGATTTATTTTAATGCTCTAAGTAATTGCTGCCTGACTGTCGACGTAAATATTGATGTTCCCTAAGCCATTCTCTTACCGCAAGGAATTATACCTGGAAGATACTTCAGTCTTCCGACAGGTGGAAGGCTCACCTGATATCTAGCTCAATTTGATTCCAGGACCCACTCCAAGTTTTACAGGTGGCTAGCGGACTTCTGCGCCATCCACCCTCTTTTAGTGTGACTTGAATTCTTCTCTGCCAGATAAAGCATGGGGGTACGTGGTATGTTTTATCCACCAGCTATGTTCGAAGGTTCCTTTGGAAAATTCACTTAATTGTGCAAATCTTGCAGCTGATTTCGCTGCCGAACTTTCCATTGCAATACCTATTGGTGGGAGGTTTGGTAACCTTTCTATTTCGCATAGAGCAAGGAGCCATTTAATTGTTTTCTACATGCTGGCAGCATTCCACCACACCCGTGCATCGTAAAAATTGGCTCGACAACCACTGTGTCACTCGTAGATAAAAATAAAACTCAGTTAATAAAGAGGCTCTTTTAAGCCTTATCAATGGTCCCTCTGGGCAGTGCCTCGAAAATTGGATATAAAATGTACCGAAAGGAGACAGACTTGTATTCGTAGGAATTTGGACATAGCGATGACTCGCACAAATATTTGTTTGATTTTGGCTCTGATGCTCTTTCTGTATACCCTTGCTATGCCCATCAAACTATTTGTCTTCACTTTTAAACTAACACAGTATTAGCCAAATTACATAAATTCGCCGCTGTCGGACGGAGAAGAACAAGAGCACTAAGATGACATTCACTCGTGGATAGACAGACGACATGAGGACTTGGATTTCCATCTGACTCAAATACTTTGTGGAATTGGTGCTTTAGAAGCTACCTTTTCAGATTCCGCAATGACATTAGTACGTGCTGTCCGACGTGTACACAGTACATAGAAAACTTTAAACATATATTAATTTATTGCCATCGATTTTCAAAGAAAAACTAAAAACCACACTCCGTGATAATTTTATGGTCGAAATGGAAAACTGTTAGCGAAGCGTCAGCATTAATAATGACAAAACTGTGAATTTTTCAACAGATTAGGCGTCCGTCAGTCCGCGCAATAGATGATACTTAAATGTCCTCCCACGAAATATTACTTGGCGCGGGGTTCCGTGGGAGAGTCTTGAGTTGGGAGTAGGTTAGGTTTGGCAGATTAAAGTTCCGCACTCCGGCTTTCGATGCTTCCCCCTACTATAAAACTACAACTATACAACTATTTATTTGTATCTATCTAGGGTTCTCGTAGTCACCGCTCAGCTGCTATAATAGTTGGTAGGGCGTTTTAATGTTTACTTCTGTGAACCTTGGACAAAAGTGTACCAGCAGGATATTTTAGAAACCGTAGTAAGACAGTTGAATCAAAATCTGTGTGATGGAGACTTTTGAATCTTCCAGCAAGATTCTGCTTCAGCATGCAAGCTAAAAACAAACACGCAGTAGTTCAAAAGTTTTTTGACCCGTCAAATACTCCACAAAGGTTTGGAAAGTCTCACAGCATTTTTAGTTCGAGCAGAGTCATCAATATCAACAGAAACCGTACGTGCTGGTATTGATCAATGGCCAAAGCATTTGATAGCTTGTGTGAAAGCTAATAAAATCTATTGTCACACACACCATAGAAACTAGTCCTTCCTTATGTTGAATAACGTAAACGCAGACAGCACGATGACAGAAGAAGCCTGGTCGAGCTTGTATCAGTGATTAGCGCCAATCGTAATCATACAAAATTGAGGAAAGAGAAATAAGTCAAAATTAAGTCCTTTCCAAAAATATAACAATTTTTCAATGAATTATTCATTCATGTTATTTTTCTGTTCTTAAAGCCTTGCAAAATCTTTCCGGAGCGTTTGAAAAAGCTAAAAAGTTAAGTCCTCCTCTTGTTATCGAGTTTCAAACTCATATATGGGTTTCAGAAGCCTCAGTGTTAGCTTGAGTCTTCCATAACATATGTTATTGGATGGCCCTTGACGGTTGAAACTTTATTGTATAAGTAGAAATTCTTCTTGATTTGGAGTGTTATCATAAAATAAAATTGTTATCAGGCTTCGAAATCTGAAAACACAGAGAGGCAAGAATGCGCTTTACCAATTTTCTCCAGCGTGGTTGTCAAACCTTCTCCTCCTGCTAATATTGTTTCATACCAAATCCTATCAACCACTGCATAATAAATCACTCAACCATGAGAGCCAACGTAATGAGTTTCTGCGTTAAGCAACAAGTATGAGAAATTAAAAGCCTAACTCATGTAAGGTCATATATATAATAATATATAAGGTAGGTACAGATTGATGCTCGATGGAAACGCCAAATGAAGTGTTAAGTGGAAGGTAGTGGAAACGATTTGAATGGACAATATTGATTTAAACCGCACACCTTTATATCAACTTCCACTCCCAAAAGTAGGCAATAAAATCAATTAACGTTGTCACATGGTAAACAAAGCATTACTCAACACTCGTGCTATATACAATTGTTTATGTGTGAATTGTATAGTCGAGTCGGTTTATTTGCATGCAACCACCACCTTTAAGAGTTCGAGCATTTGAGTTTGGGCAATTGACAATTGACAAATTACTATGGCCGGTCATGTGGCTACCAACATAAACAACAACAAGACTGTTGGGTGTAGAAAAAAAGGCCTTTTGTTAATGAAAATTACATTGAGTCTGTCGCTATTGTAGCGCTCATCAGCCAGCACCTTTGCTTCTGTTGCTAATCTGCGCTCGGTTGTCACTGAAGTGTCACCATCAAATAAATAAATAATAAAACAATTTGCTCTGTTGTTAGCACCTCCATATATCTATAGAAAATCATTTAGTGAGCGTTGAACTGCATGAAGAGACAAAAGCACTTCGCGATGCAAATTTCAATTTATTTATCTTTACACTTGAGTTTTGGGTTCGCGAGACATACTTGTACCATACATTTCAAATGAGACTGAGTGGTTAATCCGAAGTGCTATTTAGATTCGCACTGGATTCTGTTTGGCCTTTATTCTCGATAGATTCTGTCTGCTACTCTTCTTTTGTTTGAGACAAAATTTACACATAAATAGTGTGTCCTTCCTTTTTGTGAAGGTGGCATTTTAATGAAGAATGAAAAATAACTTAATTTGAGAAATATTAATGATTTCGGATATACAGTGAAATTTTAAGATTCACATCAAAATAATTTCTCAAAAATATACAAGTATACAATATTAATTGGCAGTTCAACTAGTTAAAACAGACAATGTTGAAAACCTTGCCTTATGAAGGCTAGGTTATTTTAAGTTAAGTATATTGGTAGATTTTTCTTGAGGGCTCGTATAATCCTATTTTTACACCTAGAACCACCTTTCCATTGTGTTGCCCAACTCTCCTCAGTATGGATCAAACAGACCGTCGCATGTTGACATACCCTGCTACAAATAAAAATGTGGCAATCGAGATGCTTCAATCTTATTATGGCGAAAGCTGCAGAGCAGAGAAGTTAGTGTCTAGCTGTTTCTACCATATCCTTGTTCTTGTAACTTTTATACATCCTTCACAAGCTTCAGCCTCACTGCTTGAGGATAGAGACCTGAGTAAAGCTCAAACAAATGAGGAAAGTTCTGTGAGCGCCATTCACTTGGGAATGGCCAGAAACGATACTTTAACATATGGCTCAAGCAGTTCACGACTTCCGGTCCTAGACCAAGTCTCCTCTGGGCAGCCTAAGAAAACATCCGTTTGAAGTCGCGTTAAGGTGAGACGGCAAAACATCTCATCTTCAGGGTTGTGCGGGACTCGCCACGTAAAAAAACATTTTTGGTGACGCCCCCTGCAAATGTGTTAAGGATAATGATTCGAAGGAATGCACCTGGAATGTCCGGTTCTTTAAGTGTAAGGTGCCGATGTCCAGCTTGTTGATGTCCTTGTTTGATAAAGCCTGTTATCACCGCCGTCCAAACAAAGCGATGGACGGGACAAGGGTTGAGGCGAGTAGGTGGCATTTGCTGTAGTGACCATATAACGGAGCGCAAATTTGGTGTGGGATTCGCGGTGGGGGAGAGACTCCATCGTCGAGTCCTGGCATTCACCCCGGTGGATGAACGTTCAGCCACAATCTGCATTAAAGTGAAGTTCTTCAGCATATTGCTGATTTGCGCCCATCCCCCGACGGAAAAGAAAGACGATGTGATTAAAGATGCCTTCTGTGAGCGCTTGGAGAGCACCTATGAGAGTTGCCCTCGCCACGATATCGAAATCATACTTGGCGCCTTTAACGTCAGGGTGGGCAAAGAAGGTATATTTAGAACTACGGTGGATAAATTCAGCCTCCACGAAAAAAAAAGGGTTGAGGCTGATCGGCTTCTCCGGGGCCCAAAATATGGTTATCTTTAGTGCTGGATTCCAGCATAAGAAAATTCATCCAGCCACCTAGCTGTCTGCGGATTAAAAAGCCACCAACGAGATCGATCATGTTATGATAGACGGAAGATACGTCCAATGTTTTAGATGTGCGTGCGCTCAGAGGTCCTAACATCGACTCGGACACTATCTTGTTGCAGGCAAGGTACGCACCCGCTTTGAACAGCGAAAAAAGCACGTTAACAAACACAAAGAAGGTTCGACGTCGAGAAACTGCAATCACAAAAGATAGCGGAACGATTTTCTACTCGACTTGCACTCCTGCTCTCTGAGAGAACTCATCAGAAACTCGGTATAATGATTGAAGTGGAGATAAAAGAGACCGCCTACCATGCTACGTTACAATCGACCACAACACGTGCGAGATGGGATAGATTCCGAAAGGTGAAGAGGGAAGCGAGACGCATTTACCGACAAACAAAGAAAGGGACCGAAATATCGACGAAAAGATGCGGCAATTTACAAAAGGTTTTGAGACAGTAGCATACTCTTGTAGAACTCACAGATGTGATCTAATGACTGATGACTAGAGCATACTAATATTATGGAGGGATCACTTCTCTAGCCTGCTGAATGGCAGTGAAAGTATAACGACAGGAGAAGGCGAACCCGATTCCCAATCGATCACTATGGACCATGAAGAAGTTCCATTGATGGACCATAAAGAAGTTCGAATAGCAGTAACTCGTTTGAAGAACAAAAACGTGACTGTAGTCCATGGATTGCCGGCCGAGCTATTCAAATACGGCGGCGAAGAACTGATAAGGAGCATGCATCAGCTCTTCTTAGAATATAGTGGGACGAAAGCATGTCCAACGATTAGAATTTAGGTGTACTCTGCCCAGTCCACAAAAAGGGAAACCCCACAATCTGCGCCAACTAAGGTTCTACCAAACGTATTGTGTGAAATATTAAAGGCCACTGTTAACAAACTGATAGGACCTTATCGGAGTACCTGGAAAATCTTCGAAAGACTCTTGGCTGCTCAAAGTCTAGTCACTATTCTCATTTCTAAGACAACCCATAAAAGTAGGGGTTTCTCGCGAGAATACGCTTAAGCCTTGCGGACAGCCTTCTACGCTTACACATCTTAATGAAACTCACTCACTGATCTTTCTGTACTTGCTTTTTACTATGTATTTTACTAATCCGGTCTTATAGAGCATCCAGTCGTCACTTGAACCGCTTTTGCGAGCTTTACTGAACAGTTTTCTACCTAAAGTTCCGAAGTTCACCAAAGCGGTTTCCATTTGCCTAACTAAGTTTTCAGAGAACGCGAGATTTCAGGAAAGGTTTTACGAACTGTATTGAATAATTAGAATATAACTAAAGTACAGGAAGGACAAGGAAGTTCTGCAGTATAAAGCAATAAACTACTTGCATAATTCTTAGCACCGCCTTGATAAACTTTCCTTTCAACACATTTGAAAGATTTCTTAAATATTTAATGAATGCCCCACACCTCCTGTATAAGCGTACATATGAAGAGATTTATGTAACTGCATATATATTCACCCTTTCGTACGCAATGAGAAATTTAATTTTAAACTTATCTTCGAACAATCACACCTCCCTACACTCCTTTTTGTTTTATGCTTTTTGCCTTGACTATTTGTAGGCGTTAGAGCACTAACTCTTTTCGTGCCAACCATTTTCGGGGGCGCTGATAAATTGAAAATACGTGATTTGCTTCATAATAGAGCGGCACTATTGAAATGAACGGATTTAAATGCGGCAACTGTATGTAAACGTGCGTGCTCGTGCGCCTAAAAGCGCGCAACTACATTGCCTGCAGTTATATTTATTGGCCTGGTGTGTGGTTAGCTTCAAAACACGCGCTATCGAGCGGTTATATTTATTGGTTTGCGAGCACAGACCCGGCAACTATATGCTCTACACTATAGATATTAATTTTGTAGCACACTTTTAGGCTACAGCAAAGAAGACAAAGCTGCTAAGTTTTAATTGAATTTCGCATTGTTTGAGTAGATGCAAAAGGAGTGAAAACTCGCACGAATTGTGTAGAATGATGTCGCTATTAATACATTTTTGAGCGCGTGTTGAACTTTTAATTCATATTAATGCTACGCACAAAGGTATGCTACGAAAATTGTTTTATTTTAATTTCACGTAATCTATGTCTTCTAAACTCCTCGTTTGTACTCATTATGTCGACATCTCTGCAGTTTCACATTGTTTTTGAAGTTTTTGTTTAAATTTTACTGAAATTAAGTTCATTATCACTAACGAAACGACTCATTCACTTTCATGACCTCCAATGCTAACCTTCACTCACGTCAATTTATTAGGCAAACCCGTATTTCGTATGTGTGGCACGTGCCACATCAAATTTGTAATACTTCCGTTATATCAAATACACTATCGACACTTCACCTCAATGTTATTCACTGCTCGTACTCGTTTGTATGTTTGTGTGAGTGTGTGAGTCCTGCTCGTAGTTGCTTGTTGTTCAAGGACTTGCAACATTCACAAAACCACAAAGGAAACATGTATCTATTGGCCCCACATAGTATAGATGAGTGTTCGCAGATAGGTTTGTTGGAGCGCCTATTGGCCGTCAAAACTTCAGCTAGATGATATACAGGGTGACTGTGGTAAGTTGCCTAAAGTTATGCTACAGTTTTTTGAACCAATACTCCGAATATATTTATGGATATGCCACCTTATATGGGACTCTACAGTACTTAAAACTAGGGCTCAAATCTTCACTTTCTCTCACTCTTCCAAAACCAAACAGGAATATACTTTGAAATTTGTTCGGACTATATTTTAGTTGAACGTCAGCCATCTTTCGAATTAATAAACCAAATATAATATAAGGTTTTTATTGCCCAACATTACTATTGAGACTATGAAAATGAAAATTTAGAGGGATTATTACACCAAATGTAGTATTTTCTTACCTCAAATGAAGTGTTTCACAAGTTCAGTTTTCTATTACTCTATTAGCTGCCTGTCACAACGCAGATTTCTTAGAATAAAAAGTTCGTATATTTTATGAAGAATTTCTATAAAAATCAACTAAAATTTTAACTCCTCATATCTTCTCTCATAAAATTTTTGTTAGAAACGACTAAATTTAGAACCACCCTACATTCACTTACTACTCACAGTAATGAAAATGCACCGCTACCTCAGCACTACACAGTTTGCAGTTACCATCACGACCCGCCTTCATTTGTACGCCGCTGCCCTACCACTACAAACTCCCAAAATGTTCATGTATATAACCTTCATATATAACCGCATCTACTCTGCGGCCCTTCCACAATATGCTCATGTTGAATTTCCTCGCCCACAGACCACAATTCAATTTGTTTTAAGCAGCTCTTTAAGCAATTTGATTGAGTGTAGTGCGCTTTTACTTAGTGCCATTTTGTCGCCAAATGACCTTCCCGGCACATTTGCTTTAACGAGCGCTTTCGTGACATATCTTCAACGTAGTACTTCAGCATGTCCGTCGCACTTCTAGTTTCCTTGTTATTTATGTTGCCCAAAAATGTAGGTCAAGGCACCGTTTCGGTTGCAGCACTTTATTGTCAGTTCGTGATGTGTATTTTAGACTCGTCTCATGACTTTTGTTAGTTTAAAGCGTCTAAAGTCCACATTTCCTTGAGCACGTTACTTTACGGTTGTCGCCGTTGTGCGCTGGTGGCTCGTGTTGTCTAAGAGCTACATGTATCTGCGACAAAGGTAATATACTGCATTTCTCTTTGCTACGAGAGGGTACTGTTGAAATGGGCGTTTTTTCTGACCTTTGATATTGGTGCTACTATATGTGAATGAATTTAATACCTTTTTTTTTGTATTTTAAAATTAATAATAAATTGTTAACAAAATATTTCCGTAAAAAATTATTTTGCCCCACTATTTGATAACATTGTGACCTTCTTAAAAATAGCTTTCCCTTAATATATCTCTTTTACCAGGAATATAGTAATATTTTTCTTACCATATTCAAGCTTTTTAGTTTTATTGTCCACTGTTTAGTTCTCAATCTCAGAATTTATCTTTGAACGTGAGTCATTTGGATTAAATGAAGAGGTCTATTTCAAAACTTGCCCTTTAACCTGCAAAACATCTGAACCAAGTTGTCAAGCTAAGAGAACAGCATATGAAAAATGTCAATAAAATTAGACAGTTGTCAATCAGAAAATGGACTGTGATAGACATCAGAAGTCAGCGACCTTTCCTGCAATCAAAAACCCTTGCGAGGTCAATTAGCTATCTCCCAGGACGGGGGAAACTAACACTTAAGAGGGAGAATCCGTTGTAACTGTTGAAGATAGTCCATTATTCCATTCTTCTTTACTGAGAAATAAAATCGTTGTGTTTAACTCCTCACGGATCTCCTTTCGAGGTCATACTACAAATTTTGTCCGAGTTCGTTAACAAGTTCAAGTACGACATCATGCCGAGTCTCGATCAAATGGCCTAAAATCATGAGCGCGAGAGAGATATTATAGATGGACTAGAAGATCATGACATTTACTTTGTGTTGATATATACTCCTCGTATTTTAAAAATTAAGGGTGGGTTGTGTCTGAAAAGTTTAAATATTTTTCATTGTTTCTCAAACAATAGTATCTGCCACTTTGAGGTTACTAAAACCCCTCCCCCTCTAAGGAACCACCGTCCATCCTTGAACAATATTTCCACTATTTCAAGATGGCATTCGATTTTTCTCATTCTGCTTGCTGCGTAGCAGGATTGCTGCGAATTTTCTGATAATTCCCCATGTTGTTTAACTTTCCACTAAGACGCTGACTAAATTGCTTGCGTATTTTGGGCTAACCAGGTCTTCTACGGCGGTGTGATTTCGTTACTTCTTCGACTTTTCCCATTCTGTGGACGTACTTACCACTACCTTACGTCGGTTTCCTTTTCAAGGACGTCTGCCCTGATCTCAGCTCCATATAATACGGCGCTAATTGTCGTCGACTGGCTGGGGACTCTTAAGTTATCCATTAGCCATGTTGAGTTGGGAGGTGATTTTCGCTGACTTTCTTGTGGCGTGCTGGATTTGTACCCAGCAAGTTAGCCTGGGGTCCAATCTTGCGCCTAGGTAGTTTACTGCTTTTTATGTTCTATCCGCAGTCGTTTGCATCCATATTTCGAGAGCTATATGCTTATTTGTTAGCAGTAGAAACTCTGTTTTTTCTGTAGCGAGCTGGAGGTTGTGTAAGTCGAGCCAGGCTTGCGTGCCTGGAACATGACCGGATTAAACTTTTTTCTCGCTTATTCTGTGTCTCTTACTGTAATTACTGCTACAATGTCGTCTGCGTAGCCGATTAAGTACGATTTGTTGGCGTTTCGAGTTTCAGTATAGCGTCGTAGCTAATGTTCCACAAGTCTGGCCAAGAATGGATCCTTGTGCTGCTTCTAACTTGATCACAATCAGTTTTTATAATGATTAGTACAGCAGTTTGCTGTTAATAAGGTAGCTCCGCCCAAGAGCTCTGAGGTAGTCGAAAAGCTTTTTTCGAGAACGTCGATCATATCTACCCGTCCAGCGTTGTTGA
The DNA here is from genome assembly GCF_023373825.1 of Bactrocera dorsalis. Taxonomy (NCBI): domain Eukaryota; kingdom Metazoa; phylum Arthropoda; class Insecta; order Diptera; family Tephritidae; genus Bactrocera; species Bactrocera dorsalis. The sequence goes on along the minus strand of NC_064305.1, from coordinate 20,759,000 downwards.
AGGGGTTTCGGACATCTAAAGTCGGCAGCAACACTATTCTCTTGTATTTATACCATCTACACTGTGCGACTTCTACACTTTCAATGGCGCATCTTAGAGCTCCTGGAGTTGACCTACCGGGTCAGTCGTGTAGCCTAAGGAAGAGTCATTCATCCTCGTTGATAACCACTTCGAGTCTGCGTTTAAGAGGACTCTCATAGATCTTCCTCGCTGTATCAAGCATACATAATGGACAGTATGCTGATGGCAAGTTAAGATATCCTTTCCCTTGTCACCAGTAGTTGCTTTTTCCAGGGTTTAGAAGATGTGATGGTTTGTCGAGATGGTGGAAAAAGATACTTAATAAAATAATTTTTATTTTACCGAAAATAATAATAATAAGCTTTAATTTTGGACACAAATTGTAATGTTTAGTTTAGGTGCAGATAGTTAATGGCATATTTCCGCTCAGTTGATAATATTTAATCATAGTTAAATTATTCTCCAACTTAGTCGTTCGTTGAATTAAGATATTTGCTGCTGTCACTTGACGCACTTCAGACAAACCGAAAGTAACAGCGGAAAACCACTTGCATGTGCGCTTACCTAGTAACATACAAAATCCACATTTACATACATATAAAACTATGTAAATGTATGTATGTAAGTGCAAGCAAGCACTTCATGGAGCAGCACTGACTACCAAGTAAACTTGTAAACTTCCTGCGCATGTATATGTGTAGGAATTGTACTACACACGCTCACATCTCTGAAACGTTTCCATTTCCATAGCGAAGTGTGCCTGTATATGTGTGCGCATGTCTTATTATGTAAATTTATTTCGACACTTGTCCACTAGTACAGTTTCAAGAACTGTGAGATTTCCATGTGTACGTAGCACTTGTTTAGTTGAGTTACATCCAATGACCCTCAAGCGAAATTTAACACCATCACTTTGGCAAGCACAACTGCGCTGAATAAACATGAATGCAACGGAATCAAAGAAACAAACGGCAAGTGTGTTGCGGTTATGTAAGTGAGTTGCCACCATGTTGATGATGTAAAGCGAAATTAAACATGAGAAGTGGGCTTCATTTACCAAACGCAAGCAAATGGGTGTTCGCTGGAGAACCCGAAATTATAATGAACAAATCATAATTGCAATTGCTGGACTTCGGTGGCATTTTCGTAGCATATATTAAGGCGCAGTTTAAAGAGTTAGGCGATTTTCGAACTACTTCTGCACAAATCAGTTTAGTTCGTACTATTTTGAATAATATACAAGAGAAGTATATATAAATCTCACATTTGCAGCAAAACAGCTTTTACTACAAACTTCCGCCACAATTTTTTGTTTCAAATTCAATGTCAACCAAATTAGTCCTTCGCACAAATACTCGTACGCTTGCAAATAAACTTGCTTGTGTCTTAAATATTTGTTTACATTGTTTACTTAGAATTGACCTAGTAAGGTCACCTTTGATGTTAGCATGTAACGCCACTTTTCCTGAACTTAGTTTATTTTGTATACAAGAAATGGAATTTTTAATGAAAAAGTTTTCGCTTAGTAAAACACAAGAACTTTTGCAAATTCCATGCACACACGTGCACTTGACATTGATAAAATTTGTGCAACTATACAAACAGAATTTTAAGTGCGCATATATGCAGGTTCGGATGTTATATCTTCATTAGGTTAGACATGGCGTATGAGTAACTTTCAACTGACCGAATTTCAATTTACTTCAACGGTGTTCTAGGAAATTTTAGCCATAAAATTAAACAAATTGAAATTGCACGCAGACCGGTTTGATTTACAAAAATCTCTTATATAACGGTAAAGCTACTAACATTTTGTATCTTACTTTGTACCACATATGTATTGCACAGCTCAAGTGTTAAGGGGTTACATGTGTTTACCTCCTTCGTTAAACGAGTTTTTCACGAAACTGTGCTTTTGAAATCGGTTGGCAAGATTTCCCGAAAATTACCTCCACGACTTCGTTTGCAGGAACGAGTTCCTTGAAAACAATTTTCGGGTACTTCTTCCACTAAGTCAAGTATATCATGAATAGTACGTTCAATATTGAATTCTACAGCTTGAAGAGAGTCTGGTTTATTGTTAAAGACCAATGACTTCAAATAATCCTTCAAAACAGTAATCTTATGGTGTTGAATCACAATTTCTTTGAGGCTATTCAATGTCAATATGGCACGTAGCCCCATCTTGTTGTTGGAACCAGATTGTCAAGATCAACTTCTTCCAATTGCGGTCATGAAAATTTGTTTATCACCGATCTATACCGCTCTCTATTGACAGTAAAGATGTTACCACTACAGTTTGAAAGGAATTACGGACTGATGATTCTACCAGACAAAATAAAACACCAAACTGTCAATTTAGGTGAGTATAATAGTTGTGCATAAATAATTTGTGCATTTTTTCACAGCAGAATCTAAAGCTTTGTTTATTTACCACACCCCTCAAATGAAAATGGACCTCATCAGAGAATATGATTTGCTTGAAAATATCGTTTTTATTATCTATTTGTTCCACGGAAAAATCAAGAAACTCACGACGTTTCAATGACTTCAGTTCTTGAGTGAGAACAATTTTATACAGTTCCAAACCCAAATCCTTTCTCAAAATCCTCCAGTTTGTGATGTTCGACACTCCCAATTCACCAGAACGCCTTCAAATCGAAAAATTGAGGTCTTCAACAACATTTGCCTGAACAGCAGCAATACTTTCATTACTTCGAGCGGTTCTTAGTCTGGCTGGCATTTGAACATTGTGCAATGAAAATTATTTGATCATAACATATTAAAAATGGCTGAAACGGCATCTAGAAATCATATCATGCCTATTGGAAAATCCGGTAGTACGTTTGTATTAGAGTGAGTTGCTACCAAACATTATTAAAATCATCTTCAATTGAGCGCCATATAAGTCAAATTACTAAACCAGTTTTCATCAAGCCGTATATATGGAATAGTAGTTGAAGATAATCCGGAGATTCTTTACAAGATATATAGTAGTCCGATCACTTAAATCCCTTCCAGGATTCCACCAATGGCTTGAGCAATAATTCGTGTCAAAATTTCATGAAGAAATCGTACAAATACGTAAGTTTAATCGGTTTGAATGCTAGTTATATGCTACAGTTCTAACCGAGGGACTGACGGCCTAGTACATAATGAGAATCAGGAGTGCAACATGCTCCCGTATCCTTTTGTGTTCTACTACTAGATAGCTAGGCTTCACGGAAACTATTCCCGCGCTGCGCCATCATCGGTACGTGCGCTGTTACAAAAGTCTTTTGGCCCAAGATTGATCGCAGGATATCTATTGATCACTTTGCCCTCAGTAAGGCTAGCCTCTCACTAGTTGTGGGGCTTTTATTTGGCCATTGTCCTTTGGTGTCCATGCTGTAAGGTTGGGAATCTTACCGGACGACATTTGCAGAAACTGTATGGAGGAATATATGGTGGAAACTACTCAACATTTCTTCCTTGACTGCAGCGTATATTTTCAGATATTCTACTGAGCTTGTGGATATGGAAATTAAACGCTTAAGCAAGTTTGTATTGGCTACTAAGCGACTTGCTAATCTATATGTCCGAACACTGGAGTTCGTCTTTTCTATGGCTTTACAAAGGATTGCATATACCAGTCCACGTGCGATCTTCTATATCTCATCAAATGCAGAGTTTTTCCACGCAAGTGTTTGATTCCACTCGTACGGTTTGTATGACAGCTATGTACATCCTATAACAGTCCAATATCGAAATCCTCTTCGTCTTCCTCTGACTTCGAGTTCTCCTTTTTGGTTTCTTCCTTCGGCAGCAGCGCCAGTACCAGCAGCTTGAGCAGAACAACATTAGCAGCAGCAAACTTGCCGGGATTCTTGATGAATTCCTTGATGTTACAATTTGTACAGTTCCCGAATTGGTTAATATTTCCTAGTTTGAAGAATTTTTATGGAAGATATAACAGATATATATCTTTCAAAGTTAATTTTTTTCGTCAGCTCAAAGACTTAAATCAACATTTGCTTGCCTTAAGGACATGCATAATTCACAGACATAAAATTAACTTAATATATGCACACCCACCAGCTTTAATATGCTGCCGGCGGACAGTCAAAATTATTGCGCAAAAATACAGTGACAAATTTTAATTACACACATTTATTGCACACATGCCGAGAGCGGTGAAAAATTGCTAAATTATCAGTCGCAGTCACGCGCAATGAAACCGGCAACGCCTGGCCAAAAAATAATGTGTTTGTGCATGTGTGTATGTGTGTGTGCGTGTGCCATTAAATGCCTTTTGTAATTAACGCCAACACATTTAATTGTCGGCAACAGCAATTGCTGCGAAAAATCGTTAAGCGAATGAAGCGGTGTGCGCTTGGCGCCTAAAAGTAGGCAGCACTGATGAACAGTTATTGCATATGGCGCGCATGTGTGTGTGTGAGAAGTACTGTAAAATTGTTTTTTTTTTTCGCAATATTTGGTAACTGCGCGCTTTATTAAAAGGAAAAAGTGGCAGTTGAATTGCCAGCGGTTTTGGTACCGTTATAATAACATAGCTGCAGCGCATTTGTGGCGATGAGAGAGCGCGCTGGGCGCACATAATTGCAACAAAGCAGTAAAAGTAATTAAGTTCGTCGCGATTTTAGGGGCGCACACATACAAAAGAGCGCAAACAATTACTCAAATTCAAGCGCATGTGTGTGTGTGCGTATAGGAGTTGGGGGCGTGTCGCGCAGTGGTGCGAGGGGCGTGCAAGTGTCAGTCGGTGGCTATGTTGCGCGCAAAATGTCAACCGCAAAGCTAATAAAACTGTCAACGCGAAGCTCTAGCGCAACGCGGAAAAAGTAGGCTGGGCGCGTGTGCGTATTTTTATACTTATGTAGGTGTGTGTATATTTCTATGTGTGCGTTTGACAGTCACCGCTACGCGCACAAATGTACAGTGCAACCGCAAAATTGACAGTACTTGGCTTTTGACACGGAGTCAAACACACACATACATACTATTGTATATACACATGCAACACACACACATACACGCGAAAGTACTTATGAAAATGTGGGCGCGCGTTAACGCATCACTGCGCCGACACACTTTTGTACGCCGCTGTAGCGTGCTCATACCTACAGATATATAGCACATACATACATACATGCAAATTTTGGTACGCACACATGCATATAGACGCACTTTTGTGCTGTGCACTTTTTGCTTGTCATTGACAGTTACAAGTAAATTTATGACGTGATTTCGGAACTGCCAGCTCATGCCAGCTATTTCTCCACTCTCCCTCCCTCCCTCGTGCTCTCTCTGTTTATACTGCTGTCCCTCCAGCGAACGCCTGTCCTGCTGTCATTGGCATGTTATGCGCCTGAAAGTGTACACTTAAAATCACATACATGTTCACGTTTACATAAATGCTTTTAGGCGCCAATTTTATGATTTTACTCAAAAACGTTTTTGAACAAATTTTTATGTTTTTTTTTTTTTGTGGCAAGCATTTTCGGCTTTCATTCCAACAATTTTTTGCGTTTTTGACTGTCGTCGCACTCTTAGCTTGAAGAGTGCATGAATGACAACTCTTTAACGCCTACGCATATATGCAACGAATTTTTAATATATGTATGTATATTCTGATTCTATTAATACAGTGTATAATTCAATTGCTTGCAGATATATATAAGTACATATACTATATATGTATATACGAGGTTTGACAATTAAGTAATGAGACTGATTTTATTGCCGCACTTGTGGTAAACCTGTGACCTTGAAATTCCCTTTCTCTTTTCCCGGCATATGTATGTACCTCCCTTCTCTATTGATATAGCTTGTTTAGTTCACCTGCTGTGTCAAGTTAAGTAGACGTGTGTTTGTAGCGCTCGTCACGAAAATGGAAAAACGAAATCAAGAGCAACGCGTCGCGATAAAATTTTGCGCCAGATTGGGCGAAACACGTTCGGAAACGTACACTAAATTTGTAAGAGTGTATGGTATGGCGATAGTGCAATACGACCCGGAAACCAAACGCGAAAGCTCACAATGGTTATCTCCGCGCGCCCCCCGTCCGAAAAAAGCTCGAATGAGCAAGTCGAAGGTGAAAACGATGATTATTGCTTTTTTTGGTAGCCGTGGTATCGTCCACAAAGAATTCATTCCACCGGGGAAAACTATGAATCAAGTCTACTATATCCAAGTACTCGAAAGATTGCGAAAACGAGTCAACAGGGTGCGCCCAGACATCGCTTGTAACTGGACAACATCACGACAACGCGCCGCACAGTGGGTAATAGGCGGCAAAAATATGTAATTTTTTAACTATCTAATTTTAACAAAATTTCATTCCAGTAGTGTTTCTAGACAATGAATATAGTTTAATTTATCACGTATTTGCAAATTGCCATTTCACTGACATAACAATGTATTTTTAAAGTCAAATAAAAATAGAACTCTTGAAAATTGTGAAAAAATATTGAGAAACATATGAGAGCAGACGTATGGGTTTTCGACGTTTTATGCAATAAGAAGTGACTTCAAAGTCCATCCTAATATATATTATAATATATATTATAAAAAAAACTATTATCATTTCATAGGCCTAATTCATGTCAATTTTGACAAAGTTTTAAATAAATCATTTTTAAACACTTTTACATAAAAATTTATAGTTTTGGACTATTAGCTACGTGTACCTACATTGTCTAGTTAGTCCTAATATTTTATGTACACTTTAAGGAATATGATAACGAAAAAATGAACTGCGGATACGTGCGGATAAGGATCAAAGATAGCTATGCACGGATGTTGTGTTGTTCACATATTGATAATTTAAAGTAGCGTTTGGTGTAATTTCGAAATTCGTTGTGTAATAAAAACCTAACAGTTCTTAACAGGTGTGATTGTATAAATATAATATTGCAAATAATATTTGCAAAATGTCATCCGTTTCCATAAGTAATCGACAGCTTACTGAAGAATTTATTCGGAGCGGCCAAAAAAGTGATATGTTGACGCAGTTTTTGAGGGATAAATTCCCTTCTTTTAGTGAAGATAAGGTGAAGTTAATTTTTAGAACAAATTAAAAAAAAGGTACATAAGTTCACTCAATTTAAAATGAAAACCAATGCCACAGGAAAAAAACTTACTATTTAAAAATCATTCTGTATGGCCGGATAAGAATTTTACTGTAGAGATGGTTGATAAATTATTACCCGGGACTTCAAATAAACGTAGTTTAATTGCTGGACAACCGGTAAACAAATTTGAAGAATGTAGTCAACGGGCTAAACGTTACAAGGTCCAACAACTTCGAGATAAGTACTCTGAACAAGAATTAAAGGCCGCAGATGGATCAGCTGCTATTAAGAAGACATACTTAGATTCTCAAAAAGCGTTGGCGATATTAATTGATGCACAGTTATCAAAGCATCAGTATGAAGTTGTTTTAAATGTGCTTAAAGACTTCGGATGTGATGTGTCGCCACCGTATTATAGAGTTTGGGAGGAAAAAAAGGCATTGTTACCCTGAAAATATTACTATTACACCAATAACTACACAAGTTGATTTGCAAAGTTTACTTGATCACACAGCCAAAAGAATTATTTTGGCCGCCGAGAACTTCACAAATCTAGCTCATGTTCCAGAAATAATGACTCTAACATCGAAATGGGGTTGTGACGGTTCGTCAAATCAAAGAACTCTAGGCCTTCTTCCACAAAGTTTTGTCGGCCGATTCAATTTGAATATGCCAAGGAAACCGCAAACCATACTAAAGAAATTGTCGAAAGGATACAGGAAACCATAATCAACATATTGCCAACATTTGTGACTATAAAGGACAAGATTATTGAAATACGTCACTATCTTTTATTTACCATGATGGACACAAAAATAGCTCAAGCAGCAACTGGTTGTAAAGCATCATCTGTCTGTTACATATGTAATGCAAGCCCTAAAGAAATGAACAACCTAGAATCCGTTGTCAAAAAATCATGCAATCAGGAAGCAGTTAAGTTGGAAATTTCTCCCTTACTTGCTAGAATTAAAACAATGGAATTTATTTTACATATTGTGTATAATTTAACTTTTAAAAAGGTGGTCTACTAATGCGGAAACCAAGCCACTTAAAGAAGAAAACAAGAAACTTTAGAATTGGATGATGATGTTAAAAAATTACTTGTTGAATAAATAATTAATAATATATGATCATTTTTGAATATTTATTGGTTATGTTATATGGGAGGTGGGCGTAGTGTGGACGGACTTGTTTCAGTTTTAGAGAAATAATAATTTTATTGATTCAAATCCGTTTGACAATTTTTTTTAACAGTCTAGCTGTGATAACAGCGAAAATATTGCAACTTTGTGTGATTATATTATATGGGAGATGGGCGTAATTGTGGGCGGATTTGCTTTATTTTTCTGGACAATCTTATATTTACAAAATATTACACTGTAGAAAATTTTGTCACTGTAGGATGATTTTTGATTTTTGTGTTATATGGGAGGTGGGCGTAGTGTGTGGACGGACTTGTTTTCAGTTTTAGAGAAATAATAATTTTTATTGATTCAAATCCGTTTGACAATTTTTAACAGTCTAGCTGTGATAGCAGCGAAAATATTGCAACTTTTGTGATTATATTATATGGGAGATGGATGATATGTCGGCGGATTTGCTTTATTTTTTCTGGACAAGCTTATATTTATAAAATATTACACTGTACAAAATTTTGTTACTGTAGGATGATTTTTGATTTTTGTGTTATATGGGAGGTGGGCGTGGTTGTGGGCGGACAAAATTTTAACAAAATTTTTTTTCATCTAATTTGGCAATATGAGAGATGTGTGCCAAATTTCAAAGCCCTACCTCAATTCCTTCTATTTTTTGCCGAGGCTTGTATGAAGTGGCACCACTGTGCGCCGTGCCACACCACCCTCAACGTGTCCCAGTATTTGGCCTCTAAAGGGATCGCCGTGTAGCAACAGCCGCCTTATTCACCCGAAATGTCACACTGTGACTTTTTTGTTTCCTAAAGAACTTTTCTTTCCGAAAAAGAGTTTTGTAGCTGCTTTATAAATATACTCACCTGCTCTCTACTCTTGTCAAAATACTTGGATTTTTTACAACAGATATCCTCTTGAAGAGCATTCGAATCGTCAATTTGGAGATATCAATATTCGGAGAACTAGAGAAGAAGAAAGAAAGAGGGAAAGATAAATGTAATGAATTGGAGAGTTTGTTCTCTATTATTTTCTTTTTATTTTTCTCTCTTTCGAAAAATAACGTCCATACCATCACATCCATTCGTTTGCATTTTGCCATTTGATTACTATCGTCTGCGCTTTGCCTTCGCTTCTAAAATTGTGAAAAACTTTGCAGACGCAGCGCATTTGATAAAAATTAAGAAAAGTATGCAAAATTTTCAATATAAAGCAGACAGAATTATCAGCAAAGACTTAAGAAATTATGGTTTCAAGGTTATAAAGTTTGCGACCATGAAATAAGGAAAGAAAACTTAACTTTCCTTAATGAGCACTATAAGTGTATTTGTGAATGTGTGCGCTTCAAGGAAACTTTCGTTTAATTGAGCAAATGCAAAAGCAGATAAGCGTAACGGTGAAACAAAGAGGTGTTTGGTAGTAATTATGTGAGTAATTGTTTTTGTTATTTCTGACTCCACTTCACCCACAGTTATCGATTTTTTCGCAGTTTCCGATTTATTTGACCGTTTCTTAGGTCGGAATTTTTAAAACTTATTTCACTTTTCACACTTAGGAAATTGTTTGCTTTTATCTTAATATATAAAAATCACGTGTCAACATGTGTTGTTTGCGATGGACTCTTAAACTACTGAACCGATTTTAATGAAATTTTTAACACTGTGTGCAGTTTGGTCCAACTTGAAAGATAGGATAGTTTATAACTCTCCTTATAGTCGCATTATTTATTTATTGCAAATTATTTGTTTATTATTAGCAAAGAGCTATCCACCAGTTGGTGGCGCTAAGAGCGGTATTGAGTGCGGTATGTTACAGTAGATGGCGCTACAAACATTAAAAACATTAAATGAAAATATGCGTTGTTTGAAGTTTATATTATTTGTGGTAAAGTTATACGAGTCTATGACTTCCAAAAAAAAAATAAAAATTGGGGCGGGGCGAAGTTCGCCGGGTCAGCTAGTAACTTTATATTTTTTTATTTCAAAGGTTCGCTAATATATTGACCGATATACAGGGTATAAAGCAAACCAGATGGATGAAATTCACATATATTTGTTTAGCATTTCAGCATGAAAAGACTTACAAAATGTTCGTTTTTATTACGAAAGTTCACAATCTGTAAAAAATGTGTGTTTGCGCCATTCGCTCAACTTATGGCCAACGTAATCGACCTACTGAGCATACTATTCGCAACACCATAACACATCTTGAGACCCAGCATTCATTATTGGATAGTATTCGACCGAATGGACCACGTTCAGCATTCTGTGAACCATTCGTAGCAACTCGGACTGAAATATGATACGACTTCGCGCATTTTACGTGGAGATTTTAAATTGAAAGCGTACAGAATACAGCTTGTGCAAGACCTAAAGCCGTTCGACCTTTCCAGCGATAGCACTCTCTATATGAGGTTTTGAAAAGTTCCAAGAAGACTCGACATTTTTGGAGCAAATTCTGTTCAGCGATGATACCTACTTCTGGCTTAAAGCGTATGTAAACAAGCAACATTGCCTGATTTGAAACTAAGAGCAACCTGAATAAATTCGAAAGCTGCCATTTCATCCAGAAAAATAACGGTTTGGTGTGGTTTGTGGCCCCCTTGAATCATCAGTCCATATTTTTCCAAACATGATGCGAAAAAGTAACCTTCTATTTATGCCTGAAATTGAAGCTGGTGATGATGTGTGGGATATATCAATCAATAGATTTATTGAGAGAACACTTCGGTGCGCAGATAATTTTCGCTTTGGGTCGGTAGATTAGTCAGCAAGATCGCGTGATAATACACCGTTAAACCTTTTCCTGACTTTTCTGCTTCTGTGTCTTTTCTTTAAAGGAAGGGAACCTCGAAATGGATTACCGTATATCTCATTTAAGGTTGATTTAAAAACTAGACAAGTCTAAAACCTGTAATTTGCCATAATCAAATACCACATTTTATTTTAATATATCCATGTATGTTTAATTCCAGAGTTCTCTTCGCCACGTTGTTCTCGGGTTCTTAAGGTTTTCATGATTTCGACTGGTTTTTACAAACAGCATTGAATTTATTTTTGATTCTACTACACTTTCAGGGATTGGATCTATACCGAAAGCACTCTTTACGTACCGCCTCTCGTGCTAGTATTGCAGGCAGTCAAACAAGGTTTGCTCTACATTCTCAATTGTCTCGCCTCCGCAAATATCGTATATGTCACTTTCGTGTTTTAATCGTTACAAATATGCTTTAAAACATCTAGGAGTATTTGAGTTAAGTAAAAATCTACATCGCCGTGTTGTCAATGAGCCATTAGTCAATGTTGGGAATCAGTCGAAATGTCAACTAAGATTTTCACTAACTTTCCATCGTTTTTGCCCACTACCGGCACGGTCTCTGCTCAAGCAATTTCTTTTAGAGTTCTGGGTAGAAATCAATTTATGCTTCTTAATCTCTTTGGCTATTAGATGGTTATTAGCCCGCGAAAGGCGAAACACACTCTAAGAAACGTAAATAGATGTATTTGCGAAAAGGCCACGTCGATAAGCATTCGAGTACTTTTTCCCATATTTTCACCGCCACACAGGACGATGAACTTCAGAACTGCAGCCAGGAGTCTGTTTCCATATAATCAATTTTGGTGCAAGGATATTAGGAAACATGCGGATGAAGGCTGGATATGTTTGAATCTACTTTACAGCGGTAAGTTAAATGTCTTTATCGAACATTCCTTAAGTGGTAACAATCCTTAAATATTTAAGGGCTTTTTATGCTGAATGTAAACAATCCCACGAGTTTTCTGCCGGAAATAGGCTTCAAATTTTTCTCTCTGCTAGGGTTTAGGTTAGATGGGCTGATCAAAGATCGCTCGTGGACTACTATATGTAGTCCTTTGTGATGCCATAAAAAATAATGTCTCCTGTGTTCGAAGTTATAAATTAGCCAAACGCTTAGTAACCAAAATTAATTTGTACAGGTGTTTGATTTTCCTTGCCGACAGCTGGGTGGGATGTTTGAGGGTATGCGCTTCCAAGTGCTTAAGTCTTGACTTCAAATCGGGACAGTAAAGTAGGACTTACTGAGTTGTTTCCACCTATCTTCTTCCATACAGCTTCTGCAGAAGGCGTCTGATATGATTCGCAGCCTTACTGTGTGGACGCCTATAGGGCAATGGCCCGTTAAAAGCTCTTAAGTAGGGAGGGCTAGCTTTACAGAGGGCAAAAGGTTATCTTAACCTTAGCTTCAAGCGAATCACTAACTAACAGTATTGTTCTAATGGTTCCTTTAGGGCAGTCGATATATTATGCCAAGATGCTGAGTCTTAGCCCGTTCGGTCAGTCCCTTTACTAGGATTACGGCTCCGCGGTGGATGTTCTTGCCTTTGTGAATCCAAATTTATTCGGAGTTTATAATTCGCTCAAGGATTTTTCCATCGGAGTCTTACATGCAGAGTGACAGGAATTGGGACTGGTCTGAAGGGCTTATTTGATTTTGTCAGTAATATAAGATGCTACTTTTTCAATAACTTATGGTAAAGGAAAGCGCTACAAAAGGAATTTTTATCTGGAGTTTGTGTTTAACCGGTCACATGCTTATAAAACCTTTTCAGTCGGAGAAGAGGGTGTATAGCTCGGTACATTTAGGTGATGCAATTTTATGAACTCACACATACAAAAATACTTAATGAATTGCATAAGTAAATTGCGTTCATTGTTATTTGGCGACAGATTGCATTAGCGCAGCCGCGAATACCAACACATACATATGCAACTAATACATATGTATATTAAAATGGTAGCGAGAGCAAAACACAAACATATACATACACACATAAATAAATATTGGTCGCCTTAACGCTTGGCGCAGCAAATAAAGTACAAGCAATTTGCAATATCGCGTGCAATTCAAGAAGAAGAAGAAGCACAAACGCAGCTGGAAGCACCAAAGCACCGAGTGGAAGCTGCAGCAGACAACAGACAAGTATTAGCGCTAATAAAGGAATATACTGCATAACGACATATGTATCCACACACATACATATTGATATGTATTACTGATTGTGCGTGTGTACTTTCGTATAACAACCACCGAAGTCGCGGTGCGACCTCAGGCCACCACAGCGACGTGGCGCTAATGTCATTGCTGTTTCAGCTGCCGCCTTGCTTTCTTGTGGACTTGTTGCTGTTGTTGTGCATGTATGTATCTGCGCCTCGCCTGCTCAGCCACATGCTTGCATGATAACCAGCACTGGTGGTTGCCTGTGGCGCCAATTGTTGGTTCATTTGGTGGTGGTGGTAGCGAAAGTGGCGGTCTTGGTGGGTGTTCCTGTCGGTGGCAGCGCAACTGTCATCAGCTTTGGTGAGCAGTGTATTCATGTGTGTGTGTGTGTGTGTGTGTGTATTTCTGTTGCGTGCCTCTGCTTTGGTGGTTGATTATTGGCATTTGCATGGCACTTTGCTCGCCCGCACACACACATTCATACACAAATTAGTTGCGATTCCACTTACGCATCACGCATTTGCTTATGACTGCAATTTTCTTCATTATTTTATTATTTAATTTTCTGACATTTTTTTTCATTTCCTGCGGTTTTTATTTTTCTTAAAAGCTTTTAAATTGAATTTTTTATATGTTTCTGTAGTATCTATTTTATAAGAAAACAATCTAATTGCTGTTAAGAAAAAATATATGTCCATTTAAATATACTATAACCAGAAGGTATACCAAGTGTACCGATAAGAAGTGAGCGTTAAGTTCTTGAAAGATTTAAGCTCTCTTTCGACGGTTGATGGGTTTTACGAGATGCTGTTAAAAACAAATTTACTAATGTGAATATATAATCGAAAAAACAAAGTACTTGGAGAGCAGACGCACAAATTTCTCGCCTGGGTAGTTCCCAGCTACTGGCAGTTTAACATTTGGAAAAGTGAAGGACTTTGTCAATCTTGAAATCAGAATAAATTGCAAGCCTACAATTCAAGAGCAAAGAAACTCTTCGTGCTACTTTGGGATCGGTAGGGCTATGAAAAACAGATCCTTCTCTCTACGAACGAGAAAAGAAAAAAATTGGATTATGCGAGAGATCATTAACAGTATGAGATCACAAGGATCCAACCAATGCGTTATTTAGGTCGTTCGCATGGAAGAGCTAGCAAAAAGCTCCATTGATTCGAGAACCATGGGTGGACAACAGAAGTAACGGTGCACAAGCGTCCAGAGGAAAAATCTAGTGCATAGCGACCTGTCTTGAATTGAGATCTAAAACTGGCCATGAAATTCAACGCAGAATAACTTTTGCCAATATGTGCTACTTCGAACTGAGTAGACAATTGAGAAGTAAAGGTCCTCTCTCGAATCAAACTCTATAAGTCACTTATTATCCCAGTCCTAATATATGCTGCAGAGGTGTGGACGATGAGTCCGGCGTTATACGAGTTTTCGACACAAAGTTTCTGCGCCAGATACGCAGTCGATGGAACGATGAGCTGTTCGAGATATTCGACGACATTGACAAAGTTTAGCGAACTAAGAGACAGCGGTTACGCAAGTTCTGGCAATACAGTTACTACTCGAGCGCATTCTTCATGTTCAGCAAGTCTTTCTGCGTTCATCACTGCCAGTGTTCTACTTTTTGGTGGAGAGATAATATGAATATTTTCAATTAATCGGAAATCGAAAGCTATACGACGTATGACAATTCAGTAATGAGACTGATTCCATAAAAACCGTATATTTGAAAATTGTTCTACAACTCTGCCATCCCCTTCAAAGTAGTCCCCTTGGGCAGCAGCGGATTCCAGCGCGTTTTTCATGCTTCGTAACATTTCTGGAACGCATCGGACTGGGATGTCCGCGAGTACTCTTGTCACGGCCGCTTGGATGTCCGTAATCGACTCAAAATGGGTCCCTTTGACCACCGATTTCGTTTTAGGAAACAAAACAAGTCACAGGGTGACATGTCGGGCGAATAAGGCGGCTGCTGCAGCACGGCGATCCTTTTAGAGGCCAAATACTGGGACATGCTGAGGGCGGTGTGGCACGGCGCGTTGTCGTGGTGAAGGATTCCAGTTACGAGCGATGTCTGGGCGCACCCTGTTGACTCGTTTCTGCAATCTTTCGAGTACTTGGCAATAGTAGACTTGATTCACAGTTTTCCTCCGCTGGAACGAGTTTCTTTGTGGACGATTTCCACGGCTATCAAAAAAGGCAATAATCATCGTTTTTCATCTTCGACGTGCTCATGCGAACTTTTTCGGGCGTGGGGCGTGCGGAGACAAAACTATCGTGAGCTTTGGCGTTTGGTTGATACGACTAAGAGCACTATCACCATACACCCTTATAATTTTAGCGTTACGTTTCCGAAGCTGTTTCGCCCAATCTGGCGCAAAATTTTATCGCGATTTCGTGTTTCCATTTTCGTGACGAGCACTACAAACACACGTCTACTCAACTTGACGCTGCAAGCGAACTAAACAAACTAAAACAAGCTAGAGCGATGGTACACATATCAATGGAGAGGAAAGGGATGCCGGAAAAAAGAGAAAGGGAATTTCACGGTCACAGGTTTACCACGGTTTCACAGTTTTAACAAGCGGCGCAATAAAATCAGTCTCATTACTTAATGTCAAGCCTCGTATGTAAAGTACCAGTACGGCTATACTCAAAATAATATATAATATTTTGGTAGGCTTATACGTGGATCATTTTTGGGGCTCTTGGTTACTGAAATCTCTAGTAGTGAGAGGTGCTGCCCTATGAACTCAAATATAAGTATCAGTTAGGTTTATAATCTAATTGGTAATAAGTCTAGCTTGATTGATGAGTAATCCGAGCTCTGGTGGATTAAGTTTTTCATTTCATGGCTGGGAGAGCTTGTTGCCAAAGGACGTGCCACATATATGAGTAATGAGGTTAATGGGCAGATTTCTGAGGCTTCAAATGCCACACGTGATAAAATAAAACTTCGCAGAAATATTTTAGCCTACACTTTTTAATTTTTTAACAATTTGAAGCTTATTTGAGCTGTTGAATAACAATCAGTTTTAAATAGGAGCTGGATGAGATTTCTGCAACATAGATCCCAATCTGTCTTCCAGCACTCGCCACTCCATCCAAATATAAGATTAATATGTCTATGATTGGAAATATAATTGGTCGTTTAAAATCAAACTGATGTCAAGGACATCCTCCCTGCGTACAGTATAAAACTGGAAGCGTTTAACTCAACACAAATAATAGGATCTTCATTACTTATAAAAATCAAACGTTGACTCACCAACATTCCGAGCTCGCTACGGCTTTTGAATTAAGACAACCCAAGCCCCATTTCTTCCTAGACGAAAAAAGAGCCCAGAAGGCCGCTCTTGTGCAATGTGAGATTAATGTGAAGAACCCTCATCTTGCAGGTTTTGCTCCAGAAGTGTGAGATCAGCACCACCATCAATACCACTATCTACTTCAAACAACTGCTCAACGATTCTTCTTCAACACTCAACATGTACGAAGGCTGCCGCCATATAGCACGAATTAGTGTTTTGTTCCAAAACTCCTTAGCTCTCACTTTCTTTTCTAAATACCATTTTCAGTCGCCGATGTTATAACGACATATTTTTATAAGAGTTCTGGTAAGAGTGAAATTCCAATAAAGTTTTAATTTCAAAAACTCATAACATTTTCGTTAATTGCCGAATTAAATTTGAAGTGCTCCCATCTTACAATTACCCCTTCTTTATTGAAAAAAACTTAGCCCATACAGGTACCTCACACTCACACACAAATCTATATATCAGCTAATCACATACTTTTCACACTTTAGTCTGCCTTTAGGCGCAAACCATGCTGTTCATTAAATTCTTGAAAATTCCGACAGCTAATTGTCGATTCGTGTATTATATTTCATATAAATTGCTTGCCAAGCAAATAGGCCGCACACGCACACACCTACAAGTGCCTGATATTTTCAAAAGATACGTTAAAATTTCTTTCAACATCACAGCGTCATTTTTTTTTCATTTTCTACGCGGCGCATAGACTCTTCCGCAGCTGCTGCATGCAAATTGCCAACTTATTTTCGTTAATAGCCGCGAGGCGTGAACGCATGTGGAAGCCTCGGCATTTTATTTTGATGCGTCGCTTTAAATAAAATTGCGCATATTTTCCACAAATATTTTCCAATACACGCACAAAGTTTGAGTAGACAGTTTTTTATTAATTTTTGGCTTATCTCTACACTTCGGCCGGCTGAGCAACCCCAAATTGGTTGAAATTAGACATATTAAAGTGTTTTCTCTCGTTCACACGCAACTTCCTGCCACACATACGAGTAACCTTCAACACGCAGAAATATTATATATAACGTGCTTGTGTGTGTTGGTGTCGGCTTGAAAATTCCACCACAAAAATTTCACACAACCACCAAAAATCTTATGTAAATATTTTCATTAAGGCTCTTGTCTCTGCCAGGCTTACTCGTGTAAAAGCTCTATCGGCACACGCACACACACATTCATGCCACACATGATAGCCGAAAGTGATTTATATGTGGTAAATGTGTGTGTGCATAAATGGCTGTTAATGGTTTTGCGTAAGGCAGATTAATTAAACAATGTGAAGATGTGCGTTAGCAGACAGCTTAAGGCTAATTTTGAATAAACAGTAAAGGTTGATTTTTTAAGGAGCTTGATAACTTTCTTTTAAAAAAAAACGCATAAAATTTGCAAAATTCTCATCGGTTCTTTATTTGAAACGTTAGATTGGTTCATGACATTTACTTTTTGAAGATAATTTCATTTAAATGTTGACCGCGGCTGCGTCTTAGGTGTTCCATTCGGAAAGTCCAATTTTGGGCAACTTTTTCGAGCATTTCGGCCGGAATAGCCCGAATTTCTTCGGAAATGTTGTCTTCCAAAGCTGGAATAGTTGCTGGCTTATTTCTGTAGACTTTAGACTTGACGTAGCCCCACAAAAAATAGTCTAAAGGCGTTAATTCGCATGATCTTGGTGGCCAACTTACGGGTCCATTTCTTGAGATGAATTGTTGTCCGAAGTTTTCCCTCAAAATGGCCATAGAATCGCGAGCTGTGTGGCATGTAGCGCCATCTTGTTGAAACCACATGTCAACCAAGTTCAGTTCTTCCATTTTTTGGCAACAAAAAGTTTGTTAGCATCGAACGATAGCGATCGCCATTCACCGTAACGTTGCGTCCAACAGCATCTTTGAAAAAATACGGTCCAATGATTCCACCAGCGTACAAACCACACCAAACAGTGCATTTTTCGGGATGCATGGGCAGTTCTTGAACGGCTTCTGGTTGCTCTTCACCCCCACTGCGGCAATTTTGCTTATTTACGTAGCCATTCAACCAGAAATGAGCTCATCGCTGAACAAAATTTGTCGGACGTAAAGCGCGAAACACATTTCGAACCGAACACTGATTTTGGTAATAAAATTCAATGATTTGCAAGCGTTGCTCGTTAGTAAGTCTATTCATGATGAAATGTCAAAGCATACTGAGCATCTTTCTCTTTGACACCATGTCTGAAATCCCACGTGATCTGTCAAATACTAATGCATGAAAATCCTAACCTCAAAAAAATCACCCGTTAGATTTTGCATTATAAGGAACGCAAGTGAGCTTTAACTGAGCCTTTGGAAATATTTGTATACTGTTATTGGAAAAAAGGCGCTCAATAATACTGATTGAAAATATGATTCCCCAGTGCCAGCTGTCTTCTGAAATAATCGTGATTAAGTTTGTCGTCGTACTACTGTGCCCAAAAATAGGGTGACATTGCATTTATTTTGAAAATTCTTTATTTAGTCTTCCAAATCAATTTCATCCCCTTCAAAGTAATCCCCTTCCGATGCAATGCACTTATGCCAACGGATTTTTCAATCTTCGAAAACACTGATTGTAGTCACTTTCCGGGATGGCCTTCAGTTCTGTCTTCGCTGCGGCTTGAATCTCATCTATCGTATAAAAACGGTGTCCCCGGAGCGGTCTTTTGAGCTCGGTGAACAGCCAAAAGTCGCACGGCGCCAGATCAGGTGAATACGTTGGTTGCGGAACGATAGGGGTTGAGTTTTTGGCGAAATGATCACGAATACGAGGGCAGTATGGTATGGTGCATTATCGTGGTGTAAAAACCAAGAATTGTCTTTCCACAATTCCAGCCTTTTTAGGCGGATAGCGTTATGCAAACGACGCATAACGTTCAAATAATATTCCTTGTTGACTGGTTGGACCCGGTTTTGAAAGGGAATTCATAATGCACAACACCACGATAATCGAAGAAAACAGTCAACATGACCTTGATTTTTGAGCGACTTTGGCGCGAATTTTTTTTGGTCTCGGCTCTCTCTTTGGCAACGATATTCGCTTCGATTGATCGGTTGTTTCGGGTCCGTAAGCATAGATCAAAGTCTTATCGCAGTTTATAATGCATTTCATGACACCTGGGTAGTCGGAAGAAGCATCGTTACACAAACTTCAAACGCGACGGCCTTTTTTCCAAAAAAATCCCCAATGTTTTCGGTACCAGTCGAGATTTAACGTGCTGAGGACCCAAAACATCCTTCAAAATGGTAGGTATTGGCTGAGCCCTATCGATATGACAATTTCATCAAGCAAGGTCTCTAATTGTTAATCGACGGTTTTTCAACACCAAATCTTTGATTTGTTGAACGTGAGCTTCGTCGGTTGAGGTTGATGGTCGCCCTGGACACTCTCCGTTCTTCGGAACACGTTTCACGGGCGGCTTGGAACTCACTATACCACTTGTAAAAACATATTTTCTAGACATAGCATCATCACCAAAGGCTTTCTGCACACCCTAAACGGCATCCGCAGGCAGAAAAAATTGATATCCGTAAATAAAAATTATAAGCAAATTCTTTGCTCAACAAATTTCGACATCGCAAGAAACGAAAAACTCACTTTTAGGCAGCTTCACAAAAAACGACACGTTGTCTCAAACACTAACGAATTATTTTGACATGGGAAAAATTTGACATAAATGTGGACTGGACAGTAATACCAACCTAAAAAAAAATACTTTCCCAAATCCTTCGACGGCGCGCAGTTGAAAACCAAATGTAACCTTATTGCTTGGACATGTATGTATATAAACCTTATAGGTAATTGAAAGGAAAAATTTCATATTCGGTAAAAAGAACTTGACTCTAGACACTTTTTTAGCCCCATATGTATTAAGCAAAATAAAAGTCTTGCTATGTAATTAAAATTGCTTCAAATCAATTTTCAGCCCATCAAAATAT